>NC_047127.1:4799160-5099160 GCF_009829125.3 Periophthalmus magnuspinnatus | reverse complement strand
AACCACCTGGAAATTGGAAATGTATAGTATTTTAGATATTTCAGATATTCCATTTGGGCATTAATCAAACTTATGCTAGTTGCTGTTTTGTGTAGGGCTAATTTTAAAGGTCTGATATTACACAAAATTGACTCTAGTGAGATTTAAACCATGTTATAATGTTGTTACCTCATTAAAAACATACCTGGAGTGGTGTTTTGCTTTATTCACATGTGTTTGAGTGAGTTTATTATTAATATGTCTACATCTCCAAAGCTCAATATGCTCTGTTTCACCTTGTGATGTCATGAGGTGATAGTTTTCAAGTTAACAGCTACCTCTTTACCTTTAGTTCAGTAGAGATTGGCAATTCCAGGGCTGAATTTATCCAAATGATTCTAGTGAAGGTGTATGGAGCACTTCCTGTATTACCACATGACATCATAAGGTGGAACAGAGTGTGCTTTTCAGTTGGAGAGAAGAACTCAGCCTAAATATGCAGGGTTTGTGTATTAAACATGTGTGAATGAAAGAAAACACAACTCCAGGTCCATTTTTAAAAAATGAGGAAACATTATAACATAGATCAAAAATAGTGCAATATGGACCCTTTAAATCACATGCATCAAACTCAAGGCCCGCGGGCAAGATGTGGCCCTCTGCATCATTTGATGTGGCCCTCGACTGGGTAAATAAAAAAGGATGATGGTCTTAAAATGTCGTTTTATCAGGAGATACACAGTTACATAACCATATTTTTACATCTTTGCAAACACATATGCAATATTTGTAACTTGAATAAGTAATAAATACAGAAACGATTAAGTGCAGATTGAATCTTTGATAGTCCAACCTATTTGCTTCTAAAAACTTGTCTTGTTTTATGAAAATGTATGTAATAACTGCATCGGTCCATTACTTCTACAGCCATGGCTCGGATATCGTTGCAATTCTGTCTGTTCGCTCGTCTTTCTAGCTCAAAATTGCTTTCGCTGATAGTGCCTCGTCTAACCACTTTTCGCTTCGTCCCCTTCAGGCGCAGCGCTCAGATTCCAGTCTCTCTTTCTGTGCAAACCTACTTTTATGCACTTGGACCGGTGAGGGAAGAGATGGGGAAAACACGTAGTTTGAAGGTTGCAAGCTATGATCATTTACCTTTATGTCTTCTCCAGGCCCGAGCGCGTGGGCAGAGGTAGAAAAAGGTATGTTTATAGACAATAAGAAGTAGTACTTTTCTGTCGAGACTTCGCAAGAGCTTTGTAATCTTTGCGGTTGTGTGTCTCATTCTTCTGACTTGGATTTTAAGCTCTTTCTTTATTACTTTCTACGCCATTGTGAGACGGAGCCAGCGCTTTGGCGAAAGGTCTGCGAATCTCTCCGCTTTTTTTTTTTTTTTTTTTAAACCCTGTGTTTGAGTTCAACATGTGAGCGCCTCTACGGTTTTATTCCAATGGTAAGATTATGTAATGGTTGGCAGCGCTACCTCTGCTACATTTTTGGGGTAGGAGACCACAGAGGCGACTTGAGTTTTGAAGCTAGTCCAATTCTCCAACTCGCCCATGGGAATGATTTTCGCTCGTGGATTAATAAAGTTAAAATTGCGGTTACGCTTAGGGCAAGTTATAAAGTTTAGTGTTTTTCTCAAGTTTTTTTTATGGTTCTTGGTGGTAGGGGCCATATACTCTATATTGTCCATTGTGAAATAAATAAAAATATGGCGATTTTTTTTTTTTTTTTTATGTTCTTGGTGTAAGTCGCTTTAGCATTGACTTGATATTGAATTGACATATGGGCAGGTTTGTATCAGATGCCCTTCCTCTCTCCTCAACAATGACTGTGTTTAAGATTTTGTGTGGAAGAAAGAATATAAGCCTGGACAAAAAAATAGAAAGACAGAAAGGAAAGAAAGACAAGAAAAAAGACAAGAAAGAAAGAATAAAGACAAGAAAGAAAGAATGAATAAGGACAAAGAATGAATAAAGACAAGAAAAGAATGAATAAAGACAAGAAAAGAATGAATAAAGACAAGAAAAGAATGAATAAAGACAAGAAAAGAATGAATAAAGACAAGAAAAGAATGAATAAAGACAAGAAAAGAATGAATAAAGACAAGAAAAGAATGAATAAAGACAAGAAAAGAATGAATAAAGACAAGAAAAGAATGAATAAAGACAAGAAAAGAATGAATAAAGACAAGAAGAATGAATAAAGACAAGAAGAATGAATAAAGACAAGAATGAATAAAGACAAAAAAGAAACAATGAATAAAGACAAGAAACAATGAATAAAGACAAGAAAGAAAGAATGAATAAAGACAAGAAACAATGAATAAAGACAAGAAAGAAAGAATGAATAAAGACAAAGAAAAGAATGAATAAAGACAAAAGAATGAATAAAGACAAGAAAAGAATGAATAAAGACAAGAAAAGAATGAATAAAGACAAGAAAAGAATGAATAAAGACAAGAAAAGAATGAATAAAGACAAGAAAAGAAAGAATAAAGACAAGAAAAGAAAGAATAAAGACAAGAAAAGAAAGAATAAAGACAAGAAAAGAAAGAATAAAGACAAGAAAAAAAAGAATAAAGACAAGAAAAGAAAGAATAAAGACAAGAAAAGAAAGAATAAAGACAAGAAAAGAAAGAATAAAGACAAGAAAAGAAAGAATAAAGACAAGAAAAGAAAGAATAAAGACAAGAAAAGAAAGAATAAAGACAAGAAAAGAAAGAATAAAGACAAGAAAAGAAAGAATAAAGACAAGAAAAGAATGAATAAAGACAAGAAAAGAATGAATAAAGACAAGAAAAGAATGAATAAAGACAAGAAAAGAATGAATAAAGACAAGAAAAGAATGAATAAAGACAAGAAAAGAATGAATAAAGACAAAAGAATGAATAAAGACAAAAGAATGAATAAAGACAAAAGAATGAATAAAGACAAAAGAATGAATAAAGACAAAAGAATGAATAAAGACAAAAGAATGAATAAAGACAAAAGAATGAATAAAGACAAAAGAATGAATAAAGACAAAAGAATGAATAAAGACGAGAAAAGAATGAATAAAGACGAGAAAAGAATGAATAAAGACGAGAAAAGAATGAATAAAGACGAGAAAAGAATGAATAAAGACGAGAAAAGAATGAATAAAGACGAGAAAAGAATGAATAAAGACGAGAAAAGAATGAATAAAGACGAGAAAAGAATGAATAAAGACGAGAAAAGAATGAATAAAGACGAGAAAAGAATGAATAAAGACGAGAAAAGAAAGAATAAAGACGAGAAAAGAAAGAATAAAGACGAGAAAAGAAAGAATAAAGACGAGAAAAGAAAGAATAAAGACGAGAAAAGAAAGAATAAAGACAAGAAAAGAAAGAATAAAGACAAGAAAAGAAAGAATAAAGACAAGGGAAAAAAAGAACATTTTAAAAATCCTAAAAACGTGACAAAATTACCAAAATCATAATTATTATTTTGACTTGATTTATTGTCATATTTTTAGTAAGTAACGTTCTGAATATTTACAAAGGCATGTGGAAGTATTTTGTCTCAGAGTTCAAAGACGGGGCTACAGTCAGACAGCTGCCTCCAAGCTACGAACGAGCAGATGAGACATGGATTATTACTAAGTGGACTAGTGCTACTGAAAACACAATACACACAATATCTGAAAAAAATGACTTGGCTGAGACGCACTGTCCCGAAAGCCTCCCCAGCCCGTTCAAAGGTCGTCTTCATAGAGAACATCGCAATATGGCTACATCCGTCTTTTGCTTTGAGCTGACTGAATAAAGCACTGTGTTTTTTCCCCTCTGAGCGCAGTGAATGAGGTCCCCAATGAGGAGCTGGAGGGGCCCGCAGCAGTGGAAGCGGGGGCCCATTCCGGGTAATTGCCTGGCCTCTGGTTTACTGCGCTGTACTCCGAACCATCATGTGTCATGTTGTGGACTCGATGGGCTGTTATGGCGTAGCCTGCAGCCTCTGTTTGGGTAGTACTGACAGTTATAGCTACAATATTATTACTGCTGCTGCCACGTTGGATGGAGCCTGATTTGCTTCAAAGTTGTGGTCATTTTTTAAAGCGTGTTAAATATACTTTTTCGTATTTAGACTCCAGAGAATTTGCCTGGGTTCCAGAATACACACTCAATACTTGATGATTGTCCTAGTTTTCAAAGGTGCGTGATTGGCAGGTGGATTAGCCAATCGGGGACATGTATGATCTGTCCACATTAGAAAAAATAAAGGAAAAAATTAGGACAGAGGGCTGAAAAACAAGGCGGAATTCTGCAATGAGCGTAGTGCTAAAAGGTGAGATAATTTAGATTTTACTTGTACATCACAGTTGACCAGTGAGCTCCTTTTTTTCAAATATGCCACTGAAAAAAGATGATCTGATTGGACGATTACGCTCGACCAGGCTTGAGACACAACGAAGGACAAGGGGACCAGACTGATATCAATCTGTATAAAAAGTACAGAGAGATATTATTCTGTATTTTCCAGGCAACCAAAGAATATAATTATGGTCATGTATTTAAAGTCACAAGCCAGTACACAATCTGCCTAAACAAGAAGGCTAATCTAATCGAATTTTCCTTTATTAAGTTATGATGTATCCCTCTTATTTTTGAAAATATGTTGCAAAAACAGAAAAAGAAAATTATCATCACCTTTTTTAATTCCTTGAGTGTCAAAAAAACTGATGAAAAAGTGAGCTGAGGATGTTATTTTAAAGATATATTTTCTAATAGTTCATCAAGCTGCATACTTCAACTTGAATTTCATTAAACTGGCATTTATAAAGTACACACCATGAAATTCTCCCATTATCGCTGTACGTTTTTAAAATTCATATAGGTCTACATAAGATAATTATCTATCTTCTCTTTTCAATAATCATATGACTTATTATTGATTTTACTTATGTGTAGCTTCCTATCAGATACATATTTTTTTGGTGCCCATTTTCACATTTACTTATCTATGGTATCAGTTTTTGTACAATGAAAAGTAAAGACTGTTGCCATAGCTATTAACAATTCAAAGCGAAATATTTGATCTGTGTATGAATAGACTGGCACCGCATTCCACCGTAAGTTATAACTGCAATGCTAAATCACAAGCTAGTCGCTATGGCTAGAGATTACATGAGAAAAGCGTTTATAAGTGGGCATGCTCAGGGTTTTAGCAAGAGGCTTAGAACCCAAACGCCAGCCTCAATTTCCCTGATGAGATTTCACCCTCTTCCCAAGTCCTACCAACCCATTCCTTTTTAAATGAACCCCTCTAAATCTGCAGAACTGTCCCAGGACTAGCAGTAACTTCACCCCTTGCTTGTGTTGTGTGTGGGAGCACGCTGGCTTCTCTCTCAATAGGTGAAGTGTTTCTTAATCTAAGCTGTCCCTTTGGATGTTTTCCAGAAGCTCAGAAGGAATTCAATGGTGACCTCTCTCTCCCCTGCCGCGTCCCACTGCGGAGATGCAGAGTAACGGGCTGGAATGTGATGTTTGGGGGGGAAAGCGGTTTTGGATTTGACCTCTTTTGGCTTCATCGGCTTAAAATCGCAGTTTATCCATCAATACGTTCTTTATATTACACCGTGCAGTTATCTTATGTTGACGCTTGATCGCTAACTAATCTCATGTGTAATTGGTTATACTATTAGCTTCTATTAGCTTATTTATGTTATTTATTTATCTTTATTTATACAGGGGAACCCAATGAGAGCAATGAGGGCTCTCTTTTTCATGGGCAATACTAACAAAACAAATATACAAGTCTTTATAACACATTAAAAACAGGTGCAAGGGTGAGTGTAAAAGTTTGTTACAACATTATTCAACTGCGATTGTGTCACTGACGAATCCACGTATTGCTTTTCCTTGGACTGTATTCCAAAAACGCCCTCTTTCCCGTGTCAGGTTTGGTGCGGTTCGTCCTTAGCGTTACGCAGTCATGTGATCTGGTATTAAATGTTCCGTTATCAATGATTAACAAGCAGGTGAGGTGTTCTGGCACTTTTTGAAGTAGTCCCTTTATAGATACATTTCACACAGTGCTGTCTAAAGCTCAAAATGCTTTCCGCTAAATAAAATCGCTAAAGACATTCACTGCCTAATGCGCTATGCTAACCATTTTGCATTAGATTAAGTTTATTGCTCTTTCAGTTGCCAAAATAGTCATCATTCATATTCTGTTTTGCTATTATGTATATCTGTTAGCTAATGGCACTATTTTTACAAAGCATCGACTTTGTTTACATGGACTAAATGACTTTATTTCCCCATTTCCATTACGGCTTCTAAACTAAATGACTGCTTTATATTACCACCAATTAAACATTCATCTACATTTGATATGCCTCATTACGGAATCAGTAGGACACGCAATTCCAAAAGCTGTAAAGATTCTTGATCGTGATCCCTAAATCATTCCCTGAATTCTCCCCACCGCACTCACAGATTAGTTTACCGCTATGTTCTGTCTTTGCTAGCATCTACACCCCTTTAGCTCGTAAATTAGCGGTTGGGGCAACACCTCGCACACAAGAGAAGAATTGTATGTTTATTCTGTAGCGCTTTGTCCGACATTTTTCAACTCGAACCGCCGCTACGATTTTCCAAACACGGCAATGTAGCTTCGCACAACCTACACACGACGCTAATTGCATTTTAATAGCACAGCGCTAACTCTGTATCCCCCTCGAACAGCTTAATTTAATTGCGTGCTTCTATTGTGCGGTGAGCCAAGGCGTGCGCAGACAAACCCTAGACTTTTACAGCCTGTAGGCATTTTTCAGTACAAAGTCGGCCCCTCCCCTCCATCATGCCGGGTGCCAGTGTAATTTCCCACAGTGCCGACAGTGCTAGCTAGCAGGTATTTTGCCAACACGCTATTTATTCGTAGCATATGTTCATCACTGTGTATGTTGATGTATGTGTGATTACAGGGAATGGAGGAGGAGGCCTTTCCCTTCTGTTGGGGTGGTAGACAGACTTTGACGCCTCATCAGAAGGTTAAGCAGTTTAGCCTAATCCGAATCGGTACGATGCAATTGGTGGACGGTCGAGGAGGGAGTAAGTGTCGCCCAGCTGTCCTGCTGTTCCATGGAATTTGGTTCCTAGATGCCATTAGTATTAAGTACAGAGATTAGATAGTTACATGGCTGATGTGTCAAGCGGTGTCACTAAAACTGGACTGTGGGTCTGTCCTAGCAAATTTTGAAGCGCGATATATTGTTGAAGTAATTATACACGATAAACGATCATATTGAAGCAAATTTTGTCCCGTTGACACAAAAAACAGCAGATTTAAACCACAAAACTATTTAAATTGTGCAATATTGTTAAAAAATCATGAGTAGCAATAAATAAACAGGACAATGACACATTTTAGTACTGAGTTTGCATCTGTAATGAATCATAGAAGTTACAAATTCAACCTTTTTCATCTTAAATCTTATCATATAGCCTACTGTATTGCATTCACTGTTTATGAATAGGTGACCATTTGACAGCAAAGGGTCAAAATGTTGTTGTGGCGGCCTTGGACAAGACACTTAACCCACCTTCCCCCCAGTGTCTGCGCACACTGGTGTATGAATGTGTATGTGAATGGGTCTGTGGTTCTGTCATGTAAAGTTCTTTGAGTGCTTTGAATGTGGAAAAGCGCTATATAAAAATGTGACCATTTACCATTCAAGTCAGGCATTTATTATAAAAATTCCAGTAAAATATATTCAAATTCATGGGATGCTTATGAGCTGAATGGTGGGTATACAGAAATTATAAGTGTTAAAATCAAAGAAATCGATATTTTGAAAGAAAATGTAGTTAATCTCATTTGTATTCCAACGGCGCACCCCAGGGCACCACCGTAGGCACCTTTTTATTTCCCAACATGACACACAAAGCCAAAATGATACCAGGTGCTGTTTTGCATTCTACATGTTCCACCTTATGGAAAAAAATGGCTGACAGTGTCTCTTGTGAGCCGAGCAGCTGTTGAGCTTCTCTTTTGCACATTCTGGGGCGTTTATGGACCACCAACGGGGAATCTTTGTCGATTTGTCATCACGTTTGATAAGTGTTTCTAATTCTAAAACAATAAAAAGGGAAGCCATTTTAATCTCGACGTAAAACCATTACATTGGAAGATAATGACGATTTTATGCTTATGTTCTTGTGTTATGATCTCATTAGTTTGAACCTTGGGGAGCAGTCTCGTTACCCCACCCCCAGTTTCACAATTGTCACCGTAGATTGCAGGGGAATTTACATGCTCGATTAAAACCCCCTAAAGAATGATATATACATTTATAACATTGCTGACTTGACTAGAATGTACTAAAGGATGGATATACCCCATTTCCTATTACAAATTCCATATAAAGTTGTACAGTTTTGAAGAAAGAGAGAAGATGTGGTGAGAAATGTCTTGGTTTGAGCACAGTAGGAGACTGAAGAGCAGTGGTTTGAGGTGTTTTTGTTCTGTTTTCCCCCCGTGGAGTGTTCTTATCACCATGCTCTCCCATCTGGTTTCCATCCCTGTTGACATTACTCACACTTGAGGATCAGGTCCAAGTAAAATGACCTTTTCCAAACACCTCGGGCAGTTGATATAGTGATAACACTGAGCTATGATGACCTGATTTGTTATCAGTTAGTGTTGATTACACAGACCTTGATAGCACAGTATTGTCTTTGCAGTAGTACTGTAACTATTCTTTTTTGTTGTTTTTTTACAGTCCATTTTCTCCAACTTCTTGAATACTATGCAGCTGTTTAAAAATAGTGTGAAACCTTGGGTGACCAAATTTTCAAATTCAAAAAATGGGACAAAGCAGGATTGTGGTGTTTGGTTATAATAAAACTGTGAAAAGAGTGTATAATTAAGAATATTATTAAGCACCTGGTCCATTCATCATGACTTATTCACATGTCTTGTTGTGAGTCAGTGTATCGTCTGAGAGAATTTAGTCACTACAATTGAGTGCATATTTTTGTGTTCTGGTCATTTTCAAGCATGTTTTTCAACATTTTGGCTAAACACATGACAATTTATGTCTCGCTTTCCTTTTGGCGGGTATGAAATTGGTCAGAAAGAGGGATCTTTTTGGTTAAAACTGGGGGAAAAAATCGCTGGTTTTGGATAAATCTGCTCTGAACACTGGACACAGGGCTAAAAACTGGGAGTGTCCCGTGTAAATAAGGACGTCTGGTCACCCTTATAAAACCCGCTTACGTATGGGCTTACACCAGAACGCTACAATGTGCTTTTTTGGTGAGGAAACACCCCAAATTTCTGCTGGTTGTTTATTTTCTGAAGGCCGTAACACACGCCAAAACAAGACAATCTCGACTCCACATCAACTTGTCGGCATAGCAACCAAGTGTCACATACAAAAGCAGTTGCATTAACAATAAAAGGTGTCAACTCTGAAATAAACGCAAAATACATTAGGCATATTGAGGGTTTTGGCTGTACATATGTGGAAGCCAGTGAAAAACAACCTGTTCTTGTCTTGTGACTGTCCCCTGAACCTTTGGACATATGCAGCGTAAATCTAACAACGTAAATCTGGTTTAGTTTTGTCTGTTATCAGTGGAGTAGTGTTGTGAAGCTTTGCCAATGGAAAAACATAAAATGGAAACGGTAGTAAAGTACATTTGGCTTGACAACGCTGGAAAATAATAGGCCTGCATCTAGTCCTGTAATCTTTGTTTGGAGTACACAATTTCTCTCGCTGAAAGACCATCTACGCACATCGAAGTGATTCTTGCCGACAGCGTATTGGCAGATGACTATATTGGCCAGTTGCCCGATTTAGACAACACTTAATCAAATATGTCAATCATATTACATCACTTGCAAAACGTGTTCCTTATTCAACGCTAGCTTCGCAATCGGCCTCTTTCGCTAACGTTGTTTATGACCAGTAACACAAACCAGATCTGCTAACCGTGTGCGAGCTACCAGAATCAACTGAACGTCAGAGCCTGATGGATATTTTTATACTTGGTTGTGACACAGGGGCCCCTAGCATACACCCAGCTGTAATTTGGGACCTAGTTTGCTAGAAAAGTTCGTCTTATGAGTCATTTTGTAAACAGAAATTCGAGAACATTTGCTAATGCTATACGCACACTCGACGTCATTGTTTTGATTAGCATCTTGTTTTTGGGTGGAATAAAGTTAGCAAAACAATAAAACTTCAATAAAATTCAAACTTTTTCTGTGGAAAAATTAAGATGTTAGCATTAGTAGTGTGTATAATCATTTCCCATGTCTTTGGCTATTCCGAATGACTTATTTAAGAGGTTTTGGCAAAGATAAACAAATCCCGCCTGCCAACGTCTAAGCCCAGTTCAGTTCACTAATGGACACTTGGTCGTTGCGGCTTATTTTGAGAACTACCGCTTTGGAAGAGATGCCTTGTAATTATCTTAAATGGGAAGAGTCACGAGGGCAGCTGTGTGCAACTGGACACTGCTTGTTCAGATGTGTCCTTGCGTTAGCAGGTTATAGGCTACATGTGTGCTATCGCCAATAGTTTGCCGTAGCTCTATTCTTATATAAACTATAATTAATTGTAATGATACTTCAAAGTAAAAAATAATGTGGGTTGATGTATTTAACTAGAGCAGGGGCGTCAAACTCATTTTTACCGAGGGCCACATTAACAAAATGGTTGCTCTCAAAGGGGCAGATGTAGCTATAAGACAGTATAAATGTAACTAAATGTGACCAAATGTAATGTAAAATAAATGCAGCTACTTTTTAATCTAGTTAATTCACCATTTCTATATTTATTACTTCAAATTACAAATATTTCATATGGATTTGCATAAACATGGAAAAAAATGGCTGTGTAACTGTGTATCTCCTGATAAACAGATATTTTAAGATGGTTATACCTTTTATTTTATCTTGTCGCGGGCCATATAAAATGACATGGAGGGCCACATTTGGCCCACATGCCTTGAGTTTGACACATGTGAACTAGAGCTAGGCCTACTATTTGCTTTACTGTATCAGCCGTTGGCTTTAAAGTATTGTGTGGTTAATCCAGTATTGGGTCACTGAAGGTGTTTGTACTCAGGGCTGTAGCACCAAATTCTGGGCCCTGGGTACAAATCATCATGGTGGGCCCACACTACATGTAGTTTAGTGAAAAATGCTCATTACAGTCCAACACCTCTATTTGTACGGTTTCGGCTCTGGCTCCAATTTACTTTACATTAGAAAACTGTTACCCCTCTCTCCCTAACTGTTGCTGTTAGGCTCGTCATTTGCTCTTAAAATGTTCGTATTAACCCGCTCTAAATCAAGATATGAACATTAATAACAAACTAATCGGGCGCCTTCTTTCCCTGAGGTTGCTCTCACTGTCTATAGCAACAGATCTAATTGACAGCATTGCTAAGCGTCCGTCTCTTGCTAGACCAGCGGTGCAGGCGGGAAGGGGCGTTACTTTCAACAGCTTCGCTCCAGATTGGCTCTTTGGTTGCTATGATACTTGCGGTCGGAATTCCAAATATGAAACTCTGCTCCAAATTTGCCGCTATAACTGCTAGCCTCGATGAGCTACATTTGACTGGAGCTGTCACACTCACTTAGTCCTCTTCTTTATACAGTCTATGGCAGGGGCGTCAAACTCATTTTCACCGAGGGCCACATCAGCAAAATGGCCACGATGAAGGGCCAGATGTAACGGTACGGCAGTTTAAATATCACTAAATGTAACCGAATATCGACGTAGATTGTACCGACCCCGCCTCATAACACAAAAAATATACAGGTCTTTTTCCTCAAAGCACAAACTTGTATTCACCTTCACCTTTCTTCCTTCCACGCCAACAATTTTCCTCTTCATGAACATTTTGTGATGATTATTTGCAAATATTTCTCACTTCATTCCTCACACTTGCTGGGAAAGTCTCATTAGTTTATTGTCAGTGCACACATTGAAGCAGTATAGACTTATTTTAAAATGACAGCCATGCCTTTTAATTTATCTTCTCGTGGGCCACATAAAATGACGTGGTGGGCCGCATTTGGCCCCCGGGCCTTGAGTTTGACACATGTGGTCTATGGTTTGAACTAAAGTGTTAAAAGTACTAAAATGTGACTACTCTGCTATTTTTAAAAATTATAGTGAAACAGGTTGTTTTTTATTATGCATAACCGCACTGGACATCATACAATTTGGAGAAAAGTCAAAATCGGCCTGTAATGTCAGCTTCAAAATATTGGCGGAGCATACTGGTCATCGGTTGCTCTGGTTCCAACAAAACCAGCCTCGAAAAGAACATACTGGTCTGTCTCTACTGTTGAGTCAAATGTTGTGAAATAAGTTATTTTTCTTCATTTCCCCCCCAAAGTCTGCGTTGTCTCGATTGTCCTCTCTGTTGCTCAGATAAGATAAAATGTGTGCGTGTCTCCAGCTTGGTCCAGCTCTAAGTGCTTTGAGTGTTTTTGGCCGACTAAGAAAGGCTCATTGATGGGACTGCTCAAAGACGGGATTGTGAACCCAAGTGAAAAGACTTCAGTTTGGGTCTCTGCCGGGCCGGGACCCAACTCAGCTGCAAGATTTCAGCTGATATTTATAGTCGAACGTAGCGTCTCACGGAATCGTCCAGACACTGAGATATTCCCAATGCCTATAAATAAACAAACGCTATATATATTTTGATTTTGACCTGTACGTTTCCTCAAGTGCAACTGTTGCCAAGACTCGAGCGCAGAATAGAGCTGTCCCAAACTTCCTGTTCAACTCACTGGCCATATATGAGCACAGTCCCACTAAACACTTCACTAGCTGACATAGAATTAGAGGAATGCGGTTTTAAGCTGCATATTTTTTCAATGAGGTGAATCATTAGGTCAGGTAAGTTAATTTTCTGAGTTATGTTATAATGTTTCCTCATTACAAACATACCTGGAGTTTAGTTTTGTTTCATTCACACATCTTTAACACACAAGCTCTGCATATGTAAGTTGAGTTCTTCTCGCGAATTGAAAAACACTCAGTTCCACCTTGTGATGTCATAATGTGGTAATACAGGAAGTGCTCCACTGTGTTTTTAAACTCCACACACCTTCATTAGAATCAGTTGGATAATTCCAACCCTGGAATTGCCAATCTTTACTGAACAAAAGGTAAAACGTAGTTGTAAATTACCACTTCATGACATCACAAGGTGGAACTTAGCATTTTGAGCTTTGGAGATGTTACAGACTAATAATAAAGTGTTACTCAAATGTGTGAATGAAACAAAACACAACTCCAGGTATGTTTTTGTTGAAGTAACGACATTCTAATATGGCTGAAAGCTCACGCGAGTCAATTTTGCATAATATACGACCTAAATGTCTGGTATAGGGTCCAGTACGTGCTTGACTTTGTAGAAATGTCACTGCTTTGCTTTAAATGTTCCAGAGTAATGCTTTACTGGCATTAGAAATCAATTTTAATTCCATATATTCAATTTGAGGTGGTTTATTGCTAAAACGTACACTTCTCGTCTTAATGGAGATATTTAAATTGAGTTAATACTACGAACTTTCCGTTTTGGACCATGAATAAAATGTGGGACTACACCTAATTCATCACTGCTTTGTGTTTGTGCATTAATTGGAAAAACAATATAATGTGATGATTGGCTGATGCTCATTTCAATAAAAATTAAAAAAGTTGTCGACTTGGCTCATGGCACAGTTTTTTTGAATGCCGCTACTTTGTTTACTCAAGTTTAACTGGTACTACACAGGTTAGATGGGATTTAAAAGCCAGGAGATTAGCTAACCTTTGGCGCCACCTTTGCTAACCTGAACTGTGCGTGCTAAAGTGTGACCTAGAAGGATTAGGAACTACTGCGATCAGATCAGAGCTAGCACGTATTAGCCGCTAGCACACTGAAAGGCAGCCTTGTTCTGTTTGACGTCGTATTCTCAATGATCTGTGGCTAGGTCTGGGCGCACATGACTTCTCGTGTTTGCAGACGAAACATGTGAATTCAAATAAACTTGTTAAATCGGACCTGGTTGAAAATAAACGGCTAGCACCTCCGCTCTGTGCTCCTGACATAGTTTAATGTTTTTACACGAGCCGACTGTGGTGCACTCCAGGTTTAACCCAGGTCATGTGGCTGATTTTTCTAACTCAAAACAGGTCTCAAATTTGCTTTTTTAATCGTCATTATCAAGTTTCTTTGCACTCACAATAGCTTTTGTCTTACTTACTTTCTTTTATCAACATTAGGCCAGTTCTTGGATTTTTTTTATGTTTAAAGCTTTAATATTTTGAATTTCGGAGTTGTCTGGAAGGGCTGAATGATTTGAGAAAAAAATCGAATTGCTATTTTATTTTATTATTTATTTATTTTGTATTTTTTATTTTATTTTATTATTTTTTATTATTATTTTAATTTTTAAAAATTTATATTTATATATTTTTTATTTAAATTTTATTTTATTTTGTATTTTAATTTAATTATATATATTTTTTTATTTTGTTTATTTTCCTGACAACAATTGCAATTGCTAGGGCTTTCGCAATAATTATGGGCGGATCCAAAGGTCGGTGGTTCGAATCCCGCCGCTGTTGTTGTGTCTTTGGGCAAGACACTTAACCTACTTCACCCCCAGTGTCTGCGTGTTTGAATATGTGTGAATGTGCGAGTTGTTCCTTGATGTAAAGTGCTTTGAGTTTCTAGAAAGCGGGAAAAGAGCTTTATAGAAATGTGACCATTTAGCATAATTACTATATCGACTTCTAGTTCAATATATCAAACTAACTGGGGCCTCACAATGGGGAGATTTGGTGTATTTTTGTTGTAATATAAGATTTGAGCTGTAGAGCGTTGAAAAAGTAACGTCTGTGGTGAATTATTGCTTCATTCTGTTCTTTGTTGCAGCCCAGGCCTTAAAATGACAGCGTCTACTCAGAAATGGTTTGCAGGATTATCTTCTATTATTGTTATTGTATCAGTGGCATAAAGTACTTTCAATATTATCATTTTTTAAATTTGTTATTGTGACAGGCCTAGCAACTGCGATTAGGTTTGTGATTTCTGTTTTAACAACAGAATTCAGTTCAAAGTTAACATCTTAAATACTTTTGTAAGAGCTGACAAAACTCTGCAATATAAACTTCAAACCATCAATTCATCTTGTTGCCCTGTTTCATTAGTTTCATTCTAAAATTTCTAAATCTGTGTATGTTTGTGTTTGAATTCGCTCAAGTATTCACAAATATTTTGAAGGATATTGATATGAAATCCACAATAGAAGTTCAATTTTAGAAAAACTTTATAGCTATGATGGAATGTCTTGTTTAGTACATTTAACTTTAAGGTCCTATATTACTCAGAATTTACTCTAGTAGACTTTGAGGGCGTAACAACATTATAACATAGCTTAAAACTCACATCTCCACAGCTCAAAAGGCTCCGTTTCACCTTACAATGTCATGAAGTGGTAGTTTTCAAGTTGACAACTACTTTTTACCTTTTAGTTCAGTGGAGATTGACATTTCCACAGCTAAAATGATCCAAATGATTCTAGTGAAGCTGTGTATGGAGTTTAAAAACACAGTGGAGCACTTCCTGTATTACCACATGATGACATCACAAGGTGGAACAGAGTGTTTTCTGTTTAAAAGAAGAACTCAGTTTAAATCTGCAGCTTTTGTGTGTTAAACATGTGTGAATGAAACAAAAAAACACAACTCCAGGTCTGGTTTTAATGAGGAAATTATAACATAGATCACAAAATACTGTAATATGAGCCCTTTAACTTAAGAGAAAATACTTGTAATAAATTCTATAAGAGTCTCTACACAGCCCGTCACTCATGAGTTATTCCCCACTGTTATTGATACAAAGTTTTCAGCACCGCCATTCAATAGGATTTCCTTGACGTTCCACTTTCTCCCATTACCCCGACGTGTTACCGGATATCTGCCCTCTGCACGCGCTCGGGTTTAGGGCAGTTATTGAGGAGGCCTGGACTGGATGATACTGGGGGAAATTGCTTCTGCGCCCAAACATACTTGGGATTCTGCCCCCGTTTCATTAAGACCTCATGTCCAATGGGGCTCGCTGTGGGACCAAGGGAGTATTTAAATCAGGTTTGAATGGAGTGTGGGAGCAGCTTAGAGGTTATGAAGTTCATTAGAGCCAGTGGTGGAACTGAAGTAGTAAAGTAGGTATCTATACTTCACACAAATTGATTTTTAAGTGTATGTTTTACTTTTACATCTCTACATTTGAGAGGAGTATCTCTACTTTCTGCTACATTTTTGAACAGGACTGAAAAGTAAAAGTATTTGTCATTGTTGTTTGAGACCTGCTGAAAAGGCTGAGTTTGATTAAATGAAAATATACAAATAAAAATAGCAAAAAACAAACAACAAAACCATTGATTCAGTTGTTTCTGTTTCAACCAGATTCAGTACAAATCTCTACATCTGAAGCCTTATAAATACCTCAAAATGTGCATGAAATACTTTTAGTTTTTACTCTTTAAGAACACTTTTAAATGGGTACTTTAATACTTTTACTTAAGTAGATTTTTTCCATGTTATTTTTCTTTTACATGAGTATTTTTTGCTCCAGTTCCTGTACTGTTACGTAAGAAGCAAAATTGAGTACTTCTTCCACCACTGGTTCTAGCTGATATTGGCTGTCGATTCATACTATTTGGATTAACCACATTTTGAGGTCAATTTGCTGTGTCTTACAAACCACAATAACAAAATCACTGCCTTGAATACTGCAAGTTAATACAGGCCAAACTGCACTACAATGAGTGAAAGGTGCTGTACGAGATTTTTATTTGCCCGTTTGAAACCGTTTGCAGTCGTCCAAATGTATCCTATTTATTCACCGCAAGGAGTTTATAAGTGCTTTTCACAACTTTGAGATGCTAACCGATATTAGTATGCTAACTAATGCTAATAAAACGCTCTATAATTCAATACAGCAGCAGGCATTGGTGTCGTTTTGACCCTAAAAGCTGCTTTTACAATATATATCTGTACTTTTACTTAATCAGGAGTGACAGTAGCTCAGTTGGCACAATGTTTGTCCTTTAATCCGAAGGTTGGTGGTTCAAATCCTGCTCTCAACATAAACATCATGGGTCGTGCGGTCAAATTCCACTGACTCACAGGCTGATGGTGCGATTCCAGCTCCCACAGATGAATGCTGTCCTTGGGCAAGACACTTAACTTACCTCGTCCCCAATGTCTACGTAAATTGGTGTATGAAAATGTGCGTGTCCTTGATGTAAAGCCCTTTGAGAGCAATGAAAGTGGAAAAGCGCGATATAAAAATGTGACCGTTTACCAATTACATGAAAAAAATCTGGTTCAGCCCCTGTAAAAACTAAAGGTACGAAAAGATGGAAGCTCGTTGAAAGGGTTTGACTTTAGAAAATACTTCATAACTGGCACAAACCAAATTCAAGTACTTTGGTCAAATAGGAATTTTCAAACCTTATAGTCGCTACAAGCCATATTATTGTCAAAGCCTGCAAAATACCACTAAACAAACAAGTACCATATGTTTTTCCAAGTACAGCAGACATATTTTCACAGTAGTTTATGCGGTGCAGTGTTTGTGGACGGTCTCGGACACCAAGAGAAGAAAAGCAAAACAATGAGCTTATTCTGAATCCAGTCTGAAGCGAGCCAAGTTTGTCCCATCTGGCTACCGTGTGTGCGCAACCAACTGTTTTCCTATGGTCAGCCCGTCCGTCAACTCCCATTCACACCACTGCCGCCCGTAGCAACAACAGCAGTGCATTATGGGGGTTTTAAATATAGATTGGCAGGTTCAGAAATCCCATGTGATCCTTGGTTATGTTGATGAGGAAGTTGGGGAAGATTGTGCGGATTAAAAGACAGAAAGAGCGAAAATATTCCAACTCCACCCCGGTTTCCGTTCGATTATGCCAGTTTTAACCGTGCTTTGAGTTCTCGCGTGGAAGCGTCTTGGTGGGACGTCCAAATTTAACAATATATGGCATTCCACGTTGGTGCAAAACAGGCTTGGATTTCAAGTTTTTCCATGCAGCGCAGAAAAAAACAAGTTGAAAGTGATATATGCGAGCTTGGGTTGTTCGTTTTGACACAAGGAGGGTGTAGGTTTTAGGTCAAACTTGCAGAAGTGACCCCCATAGACCCCCAGTCAGGAACAAATTGCCTTAACAACTGTACAAGGGGCCATGCCTGTAGAATACATCTGTGTACACTCACTCGAAGCACAAAATTATACATAATGACGGAAAGGAGGAGTTTGAGTGACAAGGAAGATGGCTCATCTTAACAGCAATCTAGCTTAAACAATTTTGTAATTTGCGCGGAAGGAAAGTTTTACTATGTTATTTATGTGTTTTCAGTTGAAACATCCCAAAGGCAACATGGGTTTTGTAAATTGAGATGGTTTAAAGGTCCTACATTACGCAAAAAATGACTCTTGTGAGCTTTAAGTCGTGTTTAAATCCTCAAAAACAGACCTGGAGTTGTATTTTTTTTCATTTACGCATGTTTGAGTGAGTTTATTATTAGTCTGTGTACATCTCTAAACTGCAAAATGCTCTGTTCCACCTTGTGATGTCATGAAGTGGTAGTTTTTACGTTAACAGCCACCTTTTACCTTTTAGTTCAGTAAAAATTGGCAAATCCACAGCTGAAATTATCCAAATGATTCTAGTGAAAGGGGTATAGTTTACAGATACAGCGACGCACTTCCTGTATTACCACATGATGACATCACAAGGTGGAACAGACTGTTTTCAGTTTGAGTGACGAACTCAACCTAAATTTGCAGGATTTGTGTGTGTTAAACATGTGTGAATGAAACAAAAAAACACAACTCCAGGTCTGTTTGCGAGGAGAAAACAACATAACGTAGATCTGAAAATAGCATAACACGGGCGCTTTAATGCTATACGGTGGGACATTCCAAGAAAATCTGTAAAAATGAGTAGAGACAATAGGCTCCACATGAAAAGTTACATAGCCTGCTTTTAATTGACATATACTGCCAGCATTATAGCACTTCATACTGTCATATTTAACATACACATGCACATTTTTAGATTTGAGTAATACAACCAAGCCCCTTTAATTAGATAATTTGTTGGCTGCTAGTGAAGCCTGAAGCTATGCAATCTCACCGTATCCAAAGTGATAGTCATCTGTTTGTGCCTGTGCATACGTGTCAAAGGGAGGAATGTCATTATAGCCGAAGCCGGTTGGAGCCTTATCGCGCTCTCTCTCCGTGTAATAATACAGTGCATGTCTTCAAAAAGCCTTGCAAATTGATAGGGACGTATCCAAGCTAGCGCGTGCCAAGTTTTACAATAGCAATTTAAGGCTTTGTTCTACCCAATTACATTTCACTTTTGGATTTACGATGTTTACTTGAAGCGTGAATGAATTTTAATAAAATATCAAGCGTAGGAAAAAATGACAGATGACACATTAGATGCTCTTCTTCCAAGGCGTTGTGGGTTTTTCGGAGTCGCACCCTGCAGCTACTCATTAGCCCCCTCTCGCTTTAAGCTTGGGCCTCGCGCAAAGGTCAAAGATCAGACGTTTGTTAAGTGAAAAGAGGTGTCTTGTCAGCGATACCATAACAACAATATCCAGGTGTGTTTTGTCTAGCGAGGCAGCAGGATAACTGTGTTTTCATTAGCGATTTCATGCTATTTTTTACGCTAATCGTGCTAATCTTGTGCTGTTTTTGTGTCTTTCAGCAACGCTCCACCGGTAAATACCTACTTGATCTGATATGTGTTCATCTCAACCTGACCGAAGGGGATTACTTTGGGTTGGAGTACCAAGACCACCGTAAGATGATGGTAAGTCTCAAAATGGCTTCAGAAAACCCCCCAAAACTCTATATTCTGCAGACAGTTGAACAACAAGAAAGCTTACCAAACAAGCAATGAAATTTTGATTACTTTTTGCCCCGTGGGGACTTCGGACAATATCCTCTTGTTTGTTCGTGCTAGATTCAGAAACACATGATTTCTCCATTATTAGAGAGTTTCTGAAGACACTGCGCTTAACTATAACAAAAAATTCTCAACCTTTTTACACCAAAGTATCATCAGATCGAAATCAAATATAACAGGACTATTCCAGGTTTAATCTAGGGCTAAACCAGGACTAAAAGTGGACTACTGTACATAATTTCCACTGTAGGTCTAAATAAAAAGTGAAGGAGGACACTTATTGTAGCAGTTTTTTTTTTTTTTTATCCTATCTAAAAGTATAAGACCTGGTATTTAGCAAAAGAAAAATTCAAAACTGGCCTAGATCTTAGCCAGAAAGAAAATAAATGGTTTGAGAGGGGAGTTAAAGAGGCAGTTTTTTTTTCGGAAAGACAGGGCGAATTTAGACATAATTTATCTCCTATTTATAATAACATCCTCAGACTTAAATCAAAACAAGGAACAAGGAAAAAAACAGTGCTAGCCCGTATGCTAATAGATGTGAACCACCCATTAAGGGCCTGAACGGTTATGCAAAACATGACTCAGGCACAGTTCACATTTGTGTTCAATAGACCTAGCCAACAAACAGAAATAAACAAACAGGTGTGTTAGTTTCAGTGTAGTTGGATGAGCAGCGAAACGTCTTCACTCTAAAACATTTGTCCAGTTGACAGAATAACAATTTTCTTTTGCTATGGATCAGACCTGGACGGCTGAGGGATTACACAGACAAGATATGATATTGTGCAATTACTAATTACTCAAATACGTCATATTTCCAACTCATTAAACTCCCAACTTCCTAAAATCTGTTCCCAAAATAATCAAATCTGCTCAAATCAAAACAGTTCAAGCGGTTCATCCCGGATTATAATTTCTCTTCAAAACCGTCCCGCTGTCACCCTTTATCGTTATCAAAATAAGCCTTGTAATTTGAAATGTGACCCCAAAATTCCTCCACGTGACTTGACCCCCAGATCAAAATCTTATCTCGCTTTCATCTTTCATCATAATTTCCACCTGGATCCTCGGCTGGAGCTGTTTTCCTGTAGTGACAGCTGGATGTAATAACACGCACGCCGGGTTGTCCGTACCAGGGGCTATATCTGTCAGTCATGGGGGGGAAAAGGCTTTGAGTCCAGAGGGCAGATGGACTGAATCACCAATGGAACAAAATATAACGCCATGATGTAGTGAGTGACATCATGGTGTGCATACGGGTTGTAAAAATCTGAGGTCAACCCAAGCGCAGTGATTTGAAGCTTTTAATTGGTATTATCATAGACTGTTCATATAAATGGATAAATGGAATGGTGCAGGTGAGACGGAGTGTTACCTTCAACAACCTCGCTCCAGATTGGCTCTTTGGTTGCTAGGATACCCGCAGTTGGAATTCCAAATATGGAACTCTGCTTCAAATTCGTCGCTATAACTGCTAGCCTCGATTAGCTTAATTTGACTGAAGCTGAACGCTGTGGGCGACGTCACACTCACCTTAGTGCACTTCTTTACACAGCCTATGGTTATTATATTAAATCTCAAATTTGATGTAACTAAGAAAGAAAAGTAGTTACATTTGTACTTGTCTATAAAAATGTTTTGCGATTGTTATGTTTGGTAAATGTGTTGTTTGTCTTCTGTGCAGGTTTGGCTGGATTTACTGAAGCCGGCGCTCAAACAGATCAGAAGTAAGTAGCTTAAAAATGCACATGGAAAGAATTTTTAAATGTACCATATGTGCATCATGTCGGTAATATCCTGGAAGAGTGCGTTGAGAGAACATCGGGATGCAATATAGAGGACTTAGAATGTAAAGGGTTAAGTGTTGTCTTCTTTACCAAATAAATGCATGAAAAGTACACGAAATATCATGTTTATATCAGTAAATATTCATAAATGCAACTTTAATTTCAAGTTTATTTATAAAGCACATTTAAAGAAGACCTATTGTGTTATAATTTGCACATTTTAAATCGCAATATTCATCTAAAAGGATTTAAAGAAACTAGTCCGCCGACTTCCGTGCTAGAAAACTGCGTCGCCTAATGGCAGCTGACATCGCCGTAAATGTCATCCCAACACAAAATCGGCACCTCAGATGGATAGGTGTAGGATTTGGCAGGAATCTGTAGCGATTTTGGTACAAATGAAAAAAAAAATCTGCATGTATCACTGATTTAGAAGAAAAACTGGGAGAACGAAGTAAGTACAGGGTAGTGGGCGTGTACCAGTGGCGGCGAAAACGTGGGTTAATCGATTAAACATTACTCAAACATGCACGAAGCACTCTAAAAACAATACTATGGGTGTGTAAATGCTAAAGGGGAACAGCTGGAATATGGTTAAAAACTCTACAGAGTGAATTTTTTAGAATAAATTGGCTTTAAAACAACTTCAGTGCTTCGCATAAAGGTCAACAAAAAACAAATATACAGATAACACGAGGAATAGAACAATAAAACACCAAAATATCCTGTCTAGCTAGTCTTAAAAGCAGTAATAAATCCATGTTTTCATTTCAATTTCACGTAAAAACAAAGAAATCATATAGACTATTTGGTAATCTCCTTTTTATACAGTAGTCTTTACTTTGTACAAGTCCTCCACATTTGGAAACGCTTAATGGCCTATCATTCAGACAAGCAGCAGATTCTCTTTCTCTACCTACCGCACTATTTGTACAGCCCTCTTAAATCTAACCTTAAATCTCAACTTCCTCCTCCAGGGCCCAGAAACACCATCCTTCGCTTCGTGGTCAAGTTCTTCCCTCCCGACCACACACAACTCATGGAGGAACTCACACGGTCAGTCACGGTTGGGCACTTAGCAAATTAGAAGACACTCTTATGTTGATGATGGTTTAGCGCTAGACCTTCAACTTTGCTAGGAAAAGGTGCTATTTATGGGTTACGGTTAAAATACATGCAATTAAATCCTCTTTTTATATGTTTTCATGTCCTTGGTGAGCTGCTTGAGGCGAGACGCTGCAGGTGAATAGGGAAAAAATCTTAAAACTAGAGCTATCAATTTGAAACTTAGGATGTAGTTTGCTTACATAAATGGAAGAGAAAAATGTATTACGAGTTTTTCACCGTGTCATGTTTTCATGTAAAAGTAAGGCATTTTATGTGTAAAAATGGGTACAATTGACCGTTTTTGGGACATTTAAAACAGAAACATTGAAAGAGCCAGGTTGAAATGTCTTGTTTCTTTTTGTTGTCATGTTAGATACTAAAAAATATACAGAGATTTGGGATTTTTTATTTAGTTTTTTGATAAACTAGACTGAAAACTTGCCTAAAAATTCAAATTTCATGATTTTTTTTGTTAAAACTTGAATAAATCAGACTTGGAATTAGATATCAAAAAATCCTTCTGTGCGTTTTGTCAAAATCTTGTCAAGTACAAGATTGGAAAGTTTGGTGTTCGTAGGTGCTACTTTAAGGGGTGATTTTTGCATCACAATGAGGGGAAAATGCGTATTGAGAAAACTACATTTGAAGTTACAATGTCCCATACAACTCTATGAAGACAGGTTGATTAAATTAAGAGATCTTTCAGTGCAGAGTGGATCATTTCATAGTTTCCACATGAAAGCCTGTTGCTAAGAGACCAAACCGACCAAAAAAATGTAAAAAAAATGAGTTTCGCCTGTAGTGTCTCCCTTTTAACACTTTGCAGCATGTCGAAACACCAATGTGGGAAACAAACTTGTCAAAACATTCGTAGATCTTTGAACATAAACATAGAAGATGATCGTTTTGAATCCATACCCGTTTTTGTTGTTGTTGTACTGCGCCATAATATCTCCAATAATTACATTAACACGACACTTTGAAGTAAAAAGATTGATGTGACCCATTGATATTTCCCATGATGCTTTAGTTCTCATGATAGTTGAAACATAAACCAAACAGGAAGTCATGTCTGCGGCGCTTTGTATCCTTTTGGGTCTATTTAAAAAGAAAGACAAGTAAACATTGTGACCGCTTCAAAATGGCCGACCGCCTCAGCTGGACGCTATTCTACTCAACTCCCTCCGTGCCGACTTATTCATCCATCAAATAAGAACTTGACAATGACTTTTTTAGCTGGATTTACTTACTGCGTCGCCATGGAAACAACCCACAAAGATTAGAAAAGTACGGCGTTACTACTGCTTACTTTTTACAATGCGTATTCTAAACTACTTGTAAATAGCTGTGGTGGTTCCTGCAATGCTAACAATGTTCATTCTCGCACAAATACGCTATTAGAACGCAGCAAAGGCCCATTAAGTTTATTAGGGGGTTTATAGCTAGTGCTAGCAAAGCGCTCGCACACAAATACACAATATATTCAGCTCGCATACAATTCACCCTGTCTGCTGCGGTTTCCAAATGACCCCGTAGCAATTTCAGCGTGTTTATAGTCTACAAATGGGAATATTTAAATGAGCTTTTGTGAGATTTATACATACTGGCGATAAACATTATGCTGTGGAATGAATGGCAATATGTCAATAGTTTAACGTGCTTTTTCTTTTGTTCCAGGTATTTGTTTGCGCTGCAGGTTAAACGGGACCTGGCGTGTGGACATCTTGTTTGCAACGACACAAGTGCAGCCCTCATGGTTTCTCATATTATTCAGTGTAAGTGTTAAACGTTTACGCAAACTCTTTTTCGTATCAGGGTGCGTTAAAAGCATCACAATAAGATGAGAATTGATGCACAGTAGATTGTCAGATTTGAGACTAATGGTGTTATATGGGACAAAAAGAAGCTAGTTTTGGTTTTGATGGGAGCTAGGACCAGTGGTGGAAGAAATACTTGATTTTGTTAAGTAAAAGTACAGATCCAAGAGTAAAAGTAAAAGTAACACATGGAAAAATCTGTTTAAAAATGTGCTTAAAGAGTAAAAAGTACAAGTATTTTATGATCTAATAAAGCTTCAAATGTAGTGATTTTGATCAAAATTTGTGCTGAATTTTGTTCAGTGGAAACAAAAGAATTTTTATTTGTATATTTTAGTTTTGCTCAAATTATCAACATGTTAAAAATAAACCTCTCAGCCTTTTTAGCAGGTCTCAAACAGTGATGAAAAAATACTTTTACTTTTCAGTCCAGTCCATAAATGTTTTAGAGTAGAAAGTATAGAGTATCAGCTGTAAAATGTAAAGTACAGATACCTCAAATTTGACCTTAAGTACAGGATTTTACTACTTTTACTTTGTTAAATTCCACCACTGGCTAGTGCACATCTCATTAGTTTAATTTGAAGACAAGGGTTATTAGCTTGAAAATAACAAATTGCTATGATTAATTAGCTGTAGGGCGTTTCAGTCAAAATATTTCTTTCCTGGTTACCTGTCAAACCTCAGGCATGTTTTTGTCCTAAAAATAACTCTCTGGACTTGACAACCTTTAGAGACGTCACAAACGCAATCCTTTCCATAACAATCCATTTACACTTTAAGCATCTTTTTCGCAGCTGGCTTTTTAGAAATCTCAAATAGTAAAGTGGTGAAAATTGCATTCCGCCTCCCATTTCCCATTTCTGCTTTGAAAAATGAATGAGTAAATTTGATTGAACTGCAGATGTAACCTATCTGGCGTAGACTGATCCGTGCCCCACAGACAGTGGCAGGTTGCGGCGCAGCGTGCTGACATCCCATATGTCGCCGTTGCCATGGTAACAGCGGTGCTGCCGGCGCTATACGTGCAGCTGCAGGTGGTCCGATCAGAGAGGGACTATTGTTGCTCATATTGAGCAGATGGACACACACACACATCACTACAGAGATAGTGCATCCATTCAAAATGAGGTATATTGCATCCAACCTTGACAGTAACTCACTCCCCCACATGTGTCTCCTCCTCTCCTGTACTTGAAATAATGAATTTCTCTTTTTGCTTTTTTTTCTCTCCCTCCCTTTCTCTTGCCTTCCCTTTTTCTCTCTCCCCCTTCTCTATCTCCCTATTTTCTCTTTCTTCCCCTCTCTCCCTCCTCCTCTCTCTCTCTCTTTTCTCTTTCCCTCTCTCTCCTCTCTCCCTCTTGTCTTTCGCTCTATTAATCTCTTTCTCTTATTTTTTTGGTTTCTCTCTCATTCTATCTTTCCCCCCTCTTTATCTCTGTCTCTCTCTTTTCCCCTCTCTTTTTCTCTCTCTATCCATGTCTCTCTTTATCCCTCTCTTTCTCTTTTTCTCTCTATCTCCCTTTCTCTTCCTCCTTTCCCTCTTTCTATCCCTGTCTCTTTTTATCACTCTCGCTCTCTTTTTTTCTCTTTTTCCCCTCTCTCTCCCTCTCTCTCCCTCCTTTCCCTCTCTTTACCCCTGTCTGTCTCTCTTCCCCTTTTTCTTTCTCTCTCTCCCTTGGTCTATCCCTCTCCCTGTCCTTGTCTCTCTTTATCCCTCTCTCTCTCTCCCTCCTTTCCTTTTCTCCACCTCATCTCTCTTTATCCCTCTCTTTCCTCACCTCTCTTTCCTCTCTCATCTCTCTCCATCCTTCAGCGGAGATCGGGGACTTCGATGAGACACAAAGCTGGCAGCATCTCCTCCACAATAAATATCTTCCCGACCAGGACGCCATCCGGGACAAGATCATGGACTGTCACCGCAAACACGCGTGAGTCACTGGAGCAGCCAACAGCCACACGGTCAATATTGGTTTGGCTTATAGACTTGAAAATTAAATACAAACTGGTGTGAAATGTGAGTACTGCAGGAAGTGGTGAATACTGGTGAAACACTGCGTAATAACGACACTTTAATTAGACTGAAGTACACTTTAAAGGGCACATATTACTCTGTTTTTTGATGTATGTTATAATGTTGTTTCCTCATCAAAAACATACCCGGAGTTGTGTTTTGTTTCATTCACACATGTTTAACGCACAAATCCTGCATATTTAAACTGAGCTCTTCGCTCAAACTGAAAACACAGTGTTCCACCTTGTGATGTCACGCGGTAATACAGGAAGTACTACGTTTTTAAGCTCCATACACCTTCATGAGAATAATTTCGATGATTTTAGCCCTGGAATTGACAATCTCTACTAAACTAAAGGTAAACGGTAGCTGTTAACTACCACTTCATGACATCGCAAAGTGGAACAGAGCATTTTGAGCTTTGGAGATGCAGCCAGACTAATGATAAAGGGTTACTCAAACATGTGGGAATGAAACAAAACCAAACACAACTCCACAACTACATTATAACAAAGATCAGAGTAAAGAGTAAAGTAAAGACGCCCAACTTAACATATTACATCTTATATTTTTGTAGACTTTCCTTTGGTCCACTAAAAACAGACTGTATTTTCTGACAAAGCCCCCATTACCAAACCCTTATCTCAACTAAGCCATGACAAACAAACGTGACCTCAAATAATTCCTGAGATCACAAAAGAGTCTAGCCCTGAATTTCTGCTTTTCTTTCCAAAATACACAGACACAGGCTCCATCGCACTACAAGCCAAATATTTCTTAGCTATTTAAATCCTAAATTGTAATAATCTAGAAATAATAAATGAGGGTATTCGGGGTATAAAACAACTAGCTGTGTTTTAGCTAAAGCTTTGCACATTATCTACAAACACGATGCTAATCTGGATGGTGGTCTGGCTGCTGTACCGAGGTGTCAGAAGAGATTAGCTTACACGTCAACACCTAGCGTTAGCATTAGCACACGTCAAGCAGCGGCTCCCAAAGATATTTATCTGTTTACGTTAGCGCATACACAAACACAAATATGTCTGTGCCCGTCACGCCCAGCCCAGAAGTCAATTTCCTGCCAAGATGGTTATCGCCATAGTAACCGAACCACACTTTTAATCTCTACCCGGCTGCACTGCTGCCGGTATGGGGCAGATATTTACAGCTGGGGAATATTTATAGGCTATATGTGTATATTAATTTTATTTCAAAAATATAAAAAGGGGAGGTAATGAAGTAGAAGTAGTAAAGTATTGTACTTAAACTTTATTTAAGTACATTTTAAAGGGAATTTTTCGTAATGTTGGACCTTTACCATGATACCATGATATTATTTTTTACACTTCCACATTCACTCACATCTTTTGGCTTTTTGGCTCTGAGGACTTCAGGGACCGACCTCCCGCTGGTGCCCAGAGTCAGGACTGAACCAGGGCTAAAGCAGGACTGAACGAGCACTAAACCAGGACTAAACCAGGGCTAAACCCAGGCTAAAACAGAGCTAAACCAGAACTAAACTACGACTAAACCAGGGCTGAACTAGGACTAAACCAGGGCTAAACCAGGGCTAAACCAGGGCTAAACCAGGGCTAAACCAGAGCTAAACCCGGGCTAAACCCGGGCTAAACCCAGGCTTAAACTAGGGCTGAACCAGGACTAAACCAGAACTAAACCAGGGCTAAACCAGAGCTAAACCAGAGCTAAACCAGGGCTAAACCAGGACTAAACCAGGACTGAATCAGGACTAAACTAGGGCTGAACCAGGACTGAACCAGGACTAAACTTTGACTAAACTAGGACTAAACTAGGACTAAACTAGGACTAAACTAGGGCTAAACCAGGGCTAAACCAGGGCTAAACCAGGGCTAAACCAGGGCTAAACCAGGGCTAAACCAGGGCTAAACCAGGGCTAAACCAGAGCTAAACCCGGGCTTAAACCCGGGCTTAAACCCGGGCTTAAACCCGGGCTTAAACCCGGGCTTAAACCAGGGCTAAACCAGGGCTGAACCAGGGCTGAACCAGGGCTGAACCAGGGCTAAATCAGGGCTAAACCAGGACTAAGCCAGAACGAAACCAGGGCTGGACCAGGGCTGGACCAGGACTGGACCAGGACTGGACCAGGACTGGACCAGGACTGGACCAGGACTGGACCAGGACTGGACCAGGACTGGACCAGGACTGGACCAGGACTAAACCAGGACTAAACCAGGACTAAACCAGGACTAAACATGGGGAATCAGTGTTTCAGTTTTCTGCAGATAAAACTGGTTCTATTTATATGTGCATATGACTGAAAGGTTTGTATTCTGTACTCTTCTCTTTTAATGTTAATTTTAGGATGTTTTGATTTATTGTATTGTGAGTCTTATTCTGTAAAGCACTTTGAATTACTTTATGCACCAATTGTGCTGTACAAACAAACGTGCCATGCCTTTTATAGAGCAGCATTGTCATTGCCACCACCTCTTATACAACAGCTTTACAGCCCAAACCACTTGTGTTGTGTTAATCCATCACACTGTGGTTACTTTGCGGTGGCTTTGATGGCTGCCCCGCTGTGAACCACAAAAAAAAAAACCTCCATCTCGCCCGACACGGGAAGTGGCTCATTCGACGGCCTATACAGGAAACAGGAAGCCATTTTCAGATTTGGAGGGGAAGCACGCTGTTTTTGTGGCTAATTTTTTCACCTCTGCCATCTGATTTTGTTATTATTGTTAAGCCGATTTGTTATTTCTGCCACCACTTCATTTAGCAAGGTTTCCTAAAATGGCCAGTTCTTATTTGTACACTGCAAAAATCATTACATGAGTTAAAATGACTCCAGAATCTTGATTTGAGTAGTATTTTCTATTATTTGGTCTGAATTAAGTTAATGGTTCTAGATATTTTCACTTTTCAAGTTTCAGTATTTTTTTTTTTGTTAATTTCAAGAAGAAAGAAAAATCTGACCTTTTAAGTGAAGTGATACGTCCAAAATTCTAGTGATGAATTAATTAAATCTAGACTAAATTTATATACAGTATAGCCAAGGCAAGTTTATTTGTATACCACAATTAGCACAGAAAATGAAAGACATTAAAATGACAATGCAAACAACTCAAAACATTAAAAAATCATCATAAAATTAACATTAAAAGCAAAGAGGCAGAATAAAAACCTTTCAGTCCTATGCATAGCTAAACAGAACCATATATATATAGTATAAAAATTACTTGAAGCAACATTATTCTGAATTAGGATTACATTTTTCCAGTGACCAGTAATTTTGTTTTCATTGCACGCTAATGGTTCAATATTGCTCTTCTCCGCAGTGGGCAGACACCAGCGGAATCGGACTACCAACTGCTGGAAATTGCCCGACGTTTGGAGATGTACGGTATTCGTCTACACCCGGCGAAGGACAGAGAGGGGACAAAGCTTAACCTGTCAGTGGCACACACAGGAGTGCTGGTTTTCCAGGTAAAACTAAAAAGTATCAGTTTTTACTAAGATTCAATCAATATTTCCAACTCCTAATAAGATTTATATTGTAGTTACCTGCTGCTACTGCTAAAGGCTATGTGCACGGCAGCGCTCTAGCTAGCTCACAGTGTCTCAAAGCTAACAGTCATTTTTATTAAAATCAGAAAACATAAAATATACAACCAATTAAAAATTTGAATTAACTAAAATAAAGACTACCTAATTATTTTTAAATGTAGAATACTTCAGTTTGTTGTGGTGGTTTAATATTTATAATGTCCTAAAATTAGCATTAGCGTTAGCACTGAGACACAAATAGCCCTCTTTTGTGTAAGTACTCTTTTTTTTGTGTGTGTGTGTGTGTAGTTTTTAACATGTTGTCAGCCACTTCCACCTGCAGCTCCCTGTCCACTGCCTGACGTTTAAATATTTATGAATTTTAGCATAACTCTGCAAAAACCTCAGAGATTAAATGAGACAGGAAGTAGTGATGCTAACAGTGAGGTTGCCAGGCGCTATTGCACAGAGCCAATTGTTCGCTAATATGAATGCTCCTACCACCATTACTCTATCATATAACCTACTGCACACTACTATTACCTCTATGTAAAATATATTAATGTTCTTTCTGTAAATCAAACGTAGAAACGTAATCTTATACTTAAACAAAGATCTCTAGTTACTTATGTGCCACCTCTCAAGATATAACTGTCATGGGAATTTACTACATAGTTTTTACAGTGTAGCGTTAGCATTGCTCGGTGTTAACGCTGTGCTATTTTTAAGTGTCGCTAGCTACTACAATAATAACTAAAGGCTATAGGTCATATGGAGTCGAGTAAAGGCTATTTTAATGAACTGCTGTTGGGGAGATTTGACCACAGTGACCTCATTAAGTGCTACAGCATGTATTTATCATATATTTTCCCACTTACTCAAATATTTTCTCTCCTGAAAAACTTAGCTGATAAGGCGTTTTGGCTAATAAATCTGAGTCTTTCTAGTTCCTGCTGCATAATGTATTATCAGCAGTTTGTTAATCGAAAGAGTATGTGGAAGGAAATACATTGTAAACAGCCAAATTCTTCTTGTAAATGTTTTTTTCTTTTCTTTTTAGGGGTACCTGAAAATAAATGCATTCAACTGGTCCAGGATTCGCAAACTCAGCTTCAAACGCAAGAGGTTTCTTATCAAGCTGAGGGCTGATCCTGCTGTAAGTCAATGGCAAAACTCATTTTAAATCTTTTCCATTAATTTTATCATATAGTATTTTAAATTTTCCTGTATTTTTGTGCAGCAAAATGCCCACCATGACACTCTGGAGTTTGCCATGGCCAGCCGGGACTGCTGTAAAATTTTCTGGAAGATTTGTGTAGAATACCATGCTTTCTTCAGACTTTTTGAGGAGCCAAAACCCAAACCCAAACCTATTCTTTTTACCAGGGGGTCCTCTTTCCGCTTCAGGTAAAATAAAAAAATGTAAAAAATATTTGATATCATTTTAATTTAAAGTTTAGGTATTTTATTGTATTTAATGTATTTTATTATTTTTATACATACCATTTTTTCCTACTTTGTTCATTAACTGGGACTTGTTTCTTTGCAGTGGTCGAACCCAAAAACAGATCATTGATTATGTTAAAGACTCCGAGGTTAAGAAGATCCCATTTGAAAGGTAACACGGCATTAAATGGGTAGCTTGCGTAACATTTTCCATTTGCCCAATTTTCCCTAATGCATTCTGGGTCGTAACCAATCGGCTCCAATTAGTGCGATGAGCCCAAACCAGTAATAAAGTTTGTTTTCTGACTGGCTGAACTCGCTCTGACCACAGCTGTTGTATTTGTCTCGCCTCAGGAAGCACAGTAAGATCCTGTCCAATAGCGGCGTGCCCTCCCAGTCCTCCTCATTCAGGTCACAAATGCCAAGAGAGGTAATGACATTTAAACGGCAACAGATGGCGACACACCGATGGCCGTTTTTGTTTTTTCATACCGTTTTTGCTCAATGTTTCCTTATACCTTGAAAAAGAAATTTAGTCTTTTCTATCTAAAATACCAACTTCAGTAATAATATTGTGTTGGGAATATTTATATGTAGCACTTCTCGTAGATGCTAATCGTTACAGGTCCGAATCATTGTAATTCGCGAATGCTACGCTAATCTAACCATTGGCAAGCTCGCTCAAATCAGTTTACATTCTCGCATTTTAAATACTTTTTTTACAATCTCAGGAATAAAAGTTAACTTCCTATTCAACTATTTTAGAAATGGGTGCCATAATAGTTAATGTCCAACTTAATCCTGTAGTAAATATGCTTAACTTTGTAGTAGTGCAAAACTCAATACTTACTATATATTGTGTCTTTTGCAGAGTGCTATCTCCATCCCGCTAGCAGACCAGACCGACTCCACCAGAATATCCGAACTGAACGGAAGCCAACAGATCCCGGTCACCAACAACAACGGATTCCACGATTTCCTGGCCCCGTCCAAACCGCCGAATCACCATGGCAACGGGTCGGCGCCGGACCAGCACCTCCTTAACCCAGGTCCATCCTCCAGGGCTAACAAAGGCAGCAGCTCCTCTATCCCTTACATAGACTGCAGCGACATAGACAGCGAATGTGACGTGAAGAAAAGCAGTCGAGCCACTAGGGGGCACTGCAATGAGGACTATAACAGACAGCAAAGTGCGGGACAGGTTGGCGGTCTTTTTGGCGCGGTGAATGGGTTTTACCACACTAATCACCAGGGTTTGATGAGAAGCAACGGTCAGTCACCTAGCAAGTTTGTTCACGAGCTTCCCGATGACGATGAGGTTGTCCCAAACGGTAGCTCGTTCCATGGTCGCGTTCCTCTTCATAGCACGCTGCTGGATGAGATTTTCCAAGGAAGAGATATCAGGGGAGTTGCGCTAGGTCGACCGCTAGGAACAGGGACGCGTAGCCAGTGCTCTAGCCCGATTATCAGCAGCTTCCACCCGCGCACCAGTTCGCTAAGCCACGAAATGACAACCAACCAGCCGCGCTCGCCTCCACGTTGGGATGACGGTGGGCATTACTTTAGCAGACGCCCCGGTGTTGTTCCCATGGAAACTCCAAACATCCCACAACCTTTGACCCCTCCTCCGCTGCCACAACTCAACCATTACGGCAGCTATTCGCCAATCCTTTCCAATCGTCCGCATATGGCGTTTAACAATAACAACATGCGCAACCGCTCCGATACCGATCCGTTCATTCTTAGCCAGCTAACTTCTACACCGGTTCACGCACAACATATCTTGACCCAAACTCCGAATTCTGCGCCGGTGGAACGCAAAATGCTGATAAACGGGAATCACAAGGCGAACCTTAGGGTACCAGGTCAGGCCCGATCCAATACCGTCCAGCGAATGTTCGGTCGCCAAGGGAAACCGTCTAACAACAACAACAACCAACCCGTTCAAATGATAGATGGGTCGACGAGCAGTGGTACAGATACTAGCGACGGTGATTCAGACACAGGGAGCAGCATCTATAGTCAACCGCTCATGTACGGTAACCCGGGCGCAGTAAGTTCGATGAATTCGGTCAATTCAAATGGCATCAATTCGTCTCCGGTGGTAAATAGTAAGTTTTCATTTGCGAGTATGCAGTTGGACGAGGGAGAGGATGGAGAGGAAGAGGAGGGATGTTACAGGTTTAATGAGGAAGATATCGGAGGTCAGCTTTTCAGTTGTTGAAAGGGTCTAGCTGGATTTGCTTTGTACAGTCATAGCGGTTTCAGTGAACTAGAACGTGTTTGCGAATTTAAAAATACTAGCAAGATTATTTTTCTCAGATGCAATTTCCAACATTTTATTCTAACACTATTTTATTTGGATAGTGTTCTTTAGCGTAAATTTTTGTATAAAATTTTAAATCATAAACCACCCACTTGTGCCATAACAGAAATTTGTAAATTGTGTAGATGTTGACAATTAATACAGTTTTGGATTGATGAAAATGTGATTATGTAGTTTAGATATTTATAACCACTTTAGCACTAGTACAGTTTTTTAAGATTTTTGACTAGCATTTGTAACTCTCTAATATGTATTTGATGTCCTGGGTAAAGGAATGGCTTTAATAGAGCTGGAGATGGAATGCTTTGAAGGTTTGTTTGGGGTTTGGTGGTTTTTTCCCTTTTTCTAGTCAGTTGTTCGTAGTAGGGAATGCTCATATTTGTAGATGTAAAATGCTACTCTGGACTTAAGGACGGACAGTACTTAACTATGGGCTAGTCTGGTTTTCCATGTTCGTTATTCCCTAGCACTTTTTTAAGCTTTCCTGTCTGTATTGGGGCGAAGTTGCACTGTAATTTGTGGTAGTGACATTTTATAGAACTTTTATATTTACTACCAGGATAAGAACAAAACATTTCTTCCAATATATTTGAATGGCAGGATTTAGCTGTATTTTTGTAATTACCACTTACACTAAATGTGCATGTTACTTTTTTTCTTTTCGTTAGTTTTTTGGGGGTTTTTTTGTACACTAAGCGCTACACGACCTCACCTGCCAGCCATTTTGTCAACATATGTGGCCGTTCATAACATCTGCTTTGCTTGGCTTGGTTCTGACTGCTACACACCTACACAGCCTAGATTAGCCAACACAACACCATGTCTGTGTATTATTCATTGTTTTTTAGCAATACAATCAGGTTTAGAACAGCCTGAATTTCTAAATGTGAAGATTGTAAATAGCAACGTGTTTCTATTCACTACATAATGACTAGGAATGTGTTCTGTTAATTTTATATATCTTTAAAGGTCCTATGTTACGCAAAGTTGACTCTTGTGAGCTTTAAGCCATGTTATAATGTTTTTACCTCCTCAAAAACACACCTGGAGTTGTGTTTTGCTTCATTCACACATGTTTGAGATGGTCTGTGTCCATCTCCAAACCTCTAAATACTCTGTTCAACCTTGTGATGTCATGAAGTGGTAGTTTTCCAAGTTAACGCCTACTTTTTACCTTTTGTTCAATGGAGTTTGCCCATTCTAGGGCTGAAAGTATCCAACTGATTCTGGTGATGGTCTATGGAGTTTAAAGACGCAGCGGCACACTTCCTGTTTTACCACATAATGACATCGCAAGGTGGAACAGAGTGTTTTCCATTTGAGAGAAGAACTCAGCCTAAATATGCAAGGTTTATGTGTTAAAAGTGTAAAACAAAACAAAACTCCAGGTCTGTTTTTGATGAGGAACAATATTAAAACATAGATCAGAAAACAGCGTAATACGGGCCCTTTAAACTTTCTTTATTCAGCTAAATTCTTATATAAAAATGATCTTTTATTTGTCATCACAGGTCTATGTCTTACCACTTCTGCACTCCTTCCCTGCTGCTTCCCAAATGCACTGTTCTGAAGCATGTTGGTGGGGCCAAACTGCTAACCTTTCACTATTATCATTTCTCTAATGCATGTTATAAAACTGACTGTCGTCCCTTTATTTTCTTTTCCTGTCTTTACTTTGTATCGACTCAAATGGCTTCCTACAGAATTGTACAAAAAAATAAATCCTTCATACTAGTTGAATTTTGTTTTGGGAAGCCATCTGAGCATGTTTGGCACAGCTGCGTAAGAACAAAACATGGCCGATCCAACTTGAAACGGCAACAATCAAATTTAGACCTCACACACGTAATGTTATTGTGTTTTGAAAGTAAGAAAAACCGAGGGACATATTTGAAAGAATTGTCTCAATATGGTGAAAGTTATGAGTTGGAAAAGTCCTGTTTTGCTTCCACTGCCTGTCACTTACCCACTTGCTGCAACTCACTACCATTTTGTAACAATACCGCACTGTACAAACCTATAAAAAAGTGAATTTGTTATGGGATTTGAATGTTAATAAGGCGTTTAAAAGGAGCTTAATAGATTGTGATCTCACTAAAATGGTGGCACCCCCTTTAACACTGCAGTTTTCCTCTTTCCAAACACGTTTTTTTCTGTCTCTGCTTCTCTCATCTTCTTGTAACTGATTGTGAGCTCTAGTATCAATAAAAATCAATGTGAACTTCAGAAGTTTTTGTTGACGAAATTGAATTTTCACCCCATCCCTTCATTCCATTGTGTGTCGTAGAGTAGCGTAGACTAGCTCATGTGTGCCATATTTCCATCTGTTCGTTGGTTTGTGTTTTTGTAGTAGTAGTAGTGGTATTGTAGTTTTTGTGCCATGGCGAGTTTTTTTATAGCACCCATCACAGATCTGCACTCAGTGGTTGCCATGGTTATACCCATGATCCCGTTTGGTGTGTAACAGTGGACTCTGTGGAAAGAAGGGCAAGTATAAAGTTCTAATCTAGTACATTGTAGCCCATCTTGTAGTATTGGTAGCTGGGTAGATCTATTGTACAATATAATCTTTGGGGTTTTTGTACATAACAAATTTACTATTGAAAATCATGCAAGGCTGTGATTCTTCTATTACCATAATACTGGAATATTTCAAATACTCTATTGCTTTAGGAGTTCAGATCAGACTAAAATGCTCTCTATATCACCTTTGTACTTGGAGACATTATATGCAACCACTTCCAAGTTTCTAGAATCCATCACCTTTGGACTCTAGGTGCTGCACACCCATAAACTACCCAATAATTGCTTTTACTTTACTTCATAACATACATTTTTAAAACTCCACTATGTGTTGTAAAAGAAAAAATCACATTACCTTTGTACTTAGACATTACTGTAAATTCATTCACTTCCAAGTTTTTAGAACCTTTGGGCCCTAGGTGGTGTGCACACATAAAATATTCAATTACTTTTACGGTACTTTACTTCATAACAAAAATTTTGAAAAACTCCATTAGGTACTTAATCAAAACATAAACAAATATTTTCCTTTCTCACATCATAATATCTGTACTTGAAGACACTGTATTCAGCCACTTCCATGTTTCTAGAACTTATCACCTTTGGGCCCTAGGTGGTGTACACCCATAAACTACACAATAATTGCTTTTATTTTACTTTATAACTAAAATAAAAAAATGCCATTATGTGTAATAATCCAAACAAATATTTCTTCTTTCTCACATTGTAAAATCTGTACTAGAAGACATTGTATTCAACCACTTCCAAAGGTTTCGAGAACCCATCATCTTTGGGCCCTAGGTGGTGTACACCCATAAAAAAACAATAATTACTTTTACTTTACTTCATAACAAAAAAATTGTAAAATTCCACTATGTGTACTTAATCAAAACAAAAAGAAAATACTTTCCTTTCTCACACCGTGATATCTGTACACATTATACATTATATTCAACCATTGCCAGCTTTCGGGAACCCATCACGTTTGGGCCCTAGGTGGTGCACAACCATAAAGTAGCCAATAATTGGTTTTATTTTACTACATAACTAAAATAAAAAAAAATAAAAAACTCCACTGTGTGTTCTAAAAAGACAAATATTTTAGTTTTTCACATCCTAATATCTGTACTTAAAGACATATATATTCAACCACTTCCCTGTTTCCAGAACCCATCACCTTTGGGCCCTAGGTGGTGTACACCCACAAACTACCCAAAATTGCTTGTTCTTTACATCATAACTAAAAATTAAAAAACTTCACTATCTATAATAAATTTAAACAAATATTTTCCTGATTCTTGTCCTAATATCTGTGCTTGAAAACATTTATATTCAACCACTTCAAACTTCCTAGAACCCATCACCTTTGGGCCCTAGGTGATGCACACACATAAACTACCCAACTATTGCTTTTACTTTACTTCATAACAAAAAAATTTCAAACCTTCAAAATCCAAACAAATATTTCCTTTCTCACTTTCCGATTTCTATCTAATTTGCTTGTGTTTACCAAATCCTTGCATTCTTTCACTTCCATCTACTTCCAGTTGTTAGCGCTCAACACCACTACCGTTTTATTACTACCAATTATATATACTTTTCATAATTACTTAAACATCTCTTTTGCTTGTCAGAACCTGTGGGAACATTATGGTTGCATAGTTTGGGCTCATAAATCAGGACTAAAACTTGTGTGTAGATCTCATACCAGTCACTTAGCCTAGTAGTACTTTTTCTACATCTGATTTGTGTTTTCCTCATTTTCCTTCTCCTTCTCTCCTCCCCCCAGGCAGCCCAGGTTCAGAGGAGTCTCCCCTGGGAAGCCCCCGTGTGGCTGTTAACGGTACTGCTCCGGAGAACGGGCAAGACGACAACATCATCCACGGTTCTAACCCACAAAGCCCCGATGCCCGCCAGCTGTCTCCCCTCACCAGTCCGCTACTTACCGACGCTGGCTACGTCCGCAATGAAGATGAGGAGGAAGCCAGGAGGAAGGTGGGTGGTGTGGAATGTAACACGAGACTTATAGTGAATAATATGAACGGTTAGACTACAAAATATTTAAGATTTGCATAGTTTTTGGGGGTTTTTTTTTTCATTTTTTTGTGATGTTTATAGCTTGATTTCCTGGTTGAACATGGGCAACAAATATGTCATAGGTGAATGTCCTTTAATTAACTGTTACCTAGCAACTGTAATGTTAATTAAAGCCGTAAGCGGTGATGAGGACCCTCACCATCAAGGGCCATTACTTGTCTAAATTGCACTATAGTTATGTTTAGTCCAGTGGTAGAAGAAGTGCTCACGTTAGTTTAGTGCAGATTCTGGAGCAAATAAATAATTAAGTAAAAGTATCTTGTTAAAAATTCTACTTAAGTAAAAGTATTAAAGTACCTGTTTAAGAGTAAAAATTGTATAAGGCTTAAAATGTAGTGGTTTTGATAAAGATTTGTTTATGACGTTTGTTCAATAGAAACAATTTAATCAATTGTTTGGGTTTGTTGTTTTTTTTGCTCAAATTATCAAAATAAACCCTCAGCCTTTTTGGTAGGCCTCAAACAATAATAAAAAATACTTTTACTTTTCAGTCATGTTCAAAAATGTAGTTGTGTACAGATAAAAAACTAAAAAGTACAGTACTTTACTACTTGTACTTTGTTACGTTCCACCTTCCACCACTGGATTAGACGAATATATAACTAAACTAAAATAAATTATAACGCTTTTATTTTGTTATGTGAAGTTTTAAATTGTCAGAAAAATGCCTTACTTGTGCGTAAACCTCCACCCGTGTCATCAACTCTGAAAACTCCATCCAAAATGCAGGATTACTTCCTGTATTTTTTTTTTTTTACTTTTCTTCTCTTCATTTTTCCCCATAAACTGTCACTTAAACCATGATAAATATTAACCACATGTACTAACCCACCAAACCAAGTAATAAGTTAAGTTGAAAACCTGTCATATTCACTTTTTAAAAACTTTTTTCGGTAACTAACTGCTTCGTTTTCGTCCAGAAGTTTCCCACAGACAAGGCGTACTTCATCGCCAAGGAACTGCTAACCACGGAGCGGACCTACCTCAAAGACCTGCAAGTCGTCACAGAGGTAAAAGAAAAAATGTCCGATGTCAATGCCGTTTTTAGCACGTTCTCAAAATCTTTTCTGCGGAGCCAAGACCGCAGCTATACAACCGTGAACCCGAAGTTAATGTAGGATACAAAGCCAAAGAATGTGGGCTTAAGGTTTAAAATGTCAAAGCGTGTGATTATAACGTTTTTGTGTTGGATTGTGGACTGGAATTGGACTTGGATGCCCTTAAGTTGATTTTAGTTGACTTTAGCAGTGGACTACACAGTTTACAGTGACCAAATCTTTAAAATTCTTACATTTAAGGACAAATATTTAAGTATTTTGATAAAACTGTAATGATTTCCATTTTGCGGGAAGCAGCAGTACCTTCTAACTTATTTTACCGGTGCTAGGGTTGTCAAAATCAGATCTTTATCAATACCAGATGCTCATTTTAACAATTATCGATACTAAAAAACATTCACAGGACAGAAACGAACTTTTTCTGAATAGTTTTAGAATGATTTTGAGCTGTATCAGTACAAATATAAGACCGCTGAGGGATTAGACAGATAAAAATTGTAATATAAAAGAAAGTACTACCATTTAATGTTGAAAATCATGCTCTATTATTGAGGACAGTTAAAACTTGAATTCATCACTGTGAAAAGTACAAAAACTACACCCTTAATGTGTGCCCCATTAAAGGTGGAGCAGGGGAACCATTTTACCAGCGTCAGACTCTCCATCATTCTAATGGCGCACTCGCTTCGTGACTATTCTCGTTTTGCATGTAAAAACGCATTAACCTTGAATGCTGTTATGACGGGCATATTAATTTGTTAGCATTTATAATAGAACGTTTGCACACTGTTTTAGCCCCGGCACCATTTTAATGAATCTTTTCTCACCATGTCTACAGGCGGTGTACCTGATTTGTGCTGTTTTAAAAGGTGAAAAACAGAATTAGTTCATCTTAAACAGTTTGCAGTGGTCTAAAGTTATTCCTTATGCATTACGAACATCCTAAGAATTCAATGTGATGAGTTTATAAGCGTTTTTGAGCAACTTTCAGAGACCAGAACGGAGTTTGTCGTCACGATAATGCTAACGACAACTAGCAGTGCATTTCCTGATTTTCGGACAATTAAAAACTTGGATGCAAACAGTAAATAAACAAATGAAGACTTATTTTGACCTTAAGAGCTGTTTATGCAATATATATAGACATGGGACGATATTGAAATGGACAAAATAATTGCGATTAACTGTTATATCACGATAATTACTGTTAATTAAAGTTGCTGACAGTTTAGATTGTTATGGATATGAATAATTATGATTTTAATCTCATTAATAAGTTCGATGTTGAAAGAACTTTTATGGTATTGTACTTTGTCATCAGTGAAAACAACTTCGATTTAGCGGAGAATATCATGAATGAGCAGGGCCGTCAACTGAAATTTGGGGGCCCGGGTCTAGAAGTCTCACATGGGCCCCCCTCTAATATATATTAATAGGAAGAGAGTCCAATTCTGGGCCCCTAAACCCCAAACAACAGACTCCTTTGTCCCCCCCCGCCAAATCTCCTCTGGATAAGTAGTTTTTTTTCTTTACATTCTGGTGATACTATGACTATCACGATTACATAAAATCTCCCACGAATGATTAACGTTGATCCTTTGTATCATGATAAACAGTACTATTGTTTATTGTCCCATCCCTAACTGGGGCAACTCACATTTTGCTCAAATACATGAAAAAAACCCAACATTTAATTTGTATTTTATAAGCTACTGTGTTCCCTAGTGCGCTGACAATCTTTTACGTCTCCCTAGTTCGACCACTATTTCAATTATCTTGTTGCCATTAAACAGCATGGAATTAACTGCTAGACCACCAACAGAAACACCTTCAGGGCCTTACATCTTTACAGCGAACTTTGGCCTTGACCTCTGACCCCAGCACGCTGTTGTAAACAGGAACACCTTGCTACACGGGCCTTCTTATACGCCGTTTTTCTTTCCTTTTCTTCAAGTCAGCTGTTATTTTTGCAACAGTAGTTTCCACAGCTGTCTTTGATGTGGGAGGAAGGCGTGCCCGATGCTGTTAAAAACCCACTTAAATATTTTCTTTGGCTGGCACCGCAAAAAACAACACCCACCTCCTCTTTCTCCCCATCTCGCTCGCCTTCTGTCGCTCCATCCTTTCTTTATGTGGACAGCTGGGCGGCCATCAAGACAAGCTAGCGTCAATTTGTTTAATAGACCTTTGCTAATGTGTTGCTTTTAAGGCGTGGCTATAAAATCCAATTGTTAAAAAAAAACAACTAGACTTTCTTAATTCCTGTATTTTATTTTTATGTATTTCTAAGGTCGGAACATTCATCAAAGTCAAATCGAAATCACCATTTGAATGAACGCATTTAAAGGGCCCATGTTATGCTATTTTCTGGTCTATGTTATAAGGTCTCTACTGATCTTTACTGATTTTCCTGAAATGTCCCACCGTATGGCATTAAAGGGCCCATATTATGCTATTTTCTGATTATTGTTATGTTGTCTCCTCATCACAAACAGACCTGGAGTTGCGTTTTGTTTCATTCGCACGTATTTAACGCACAAACCCTGCATATTTAAGCTAAATTATTCTCTCAAACAGGAAACACTCTGTTCCACTTTGTGATGTCATCATGTAGTAATACAGGAAGTGCTCCACTGTGTTTATAAACTCCATACACCTTCACTAGAATCATTTGGATAATTTCAGCCCTGGAATTGCCAATCTCCACTGAGTTAAAGGTAAAACGTAGCTGTTAACTTGAAAACGACCACTTCATGACATCACAAGGTGGAATGGAGCATTTTGCGCTTTGGAAATGTAGATAGACAAGAATAAATGATTACTCAAACATGTGAATGAAACAAAACACAACTCCAAGTATGTTTTTGAGGAAATAACAGCATTATAACATGGCTTAAAGTTCACAAGAGTCAATTTTGCGGAATATAGGACCTTTAATCTCAAAAGATGCAACTTTGAACATAATCCTATTTAAACATACACCACAAATCTTATTACAATAGTTGTCTGAAAAATTGCAGTTGGATGTTTTTCCCAGATTATTCATGTACATTTGCAAGTTTTGTTGTATTTTTGTTTGTTTGCTTGTTTTAATTTGCATTTTTGTCTCCTTCAGTCTTTCCAGAACGCAGTAGCAAACGACGAAACCTTTTCAAATTCAGTCAAGAACCTGATCTTGGCCAACTACGAACCGGTCTACAAGTTCCATGAGGGATTTCTGAAGGAGTTGGAACAAAGGCTTGCACAATGGTTTGTACAATAGTTTGCAAATCACATATTACATGATTAAAACTAACAAAATAGTGAAATTGTAAGCCTTTGTTAGCAGTGGGAGGTATAGACGTACATGTTGGTGTGTTGTTGTATCAGCTGTATTGTCCCAACAGCTGTTCAAATAGGAGGAGGTGATGACTTTGACACTAACACACAACAATGGATGAATTGTAAGAGCAAACGGATAGTTAGCTTCTAATGTTGAGTGACAAGACATGGAACTGTATACTGTTGGCTAATTGGTTAACTTTCCCAATCGATATTCAACCGATATCACACATTTGTCTTGTGTTGTGTACAATAACCGATATCTGCCTGTCGATATCAATATTTTAAATTAAATTCTGTGATCCCCAAATTGTATTTAAATTCATAAATTACCTTAATGTTTTTAAAGCCTTAGTAGTATAGTTACATTTTAGCCCTTTTTATCCCAAAACAGATTAAATGAAAAGCTTTTTTGTTCATTTTGCTTATGTTCATAGCTCTGAAAACTGAACTATACACTTTCTCTTTCCACAGAATCTTGCAGGTGACTTGCCACCTCCAGAAAGTTACATACTGTATCTTTAAAATGTGTTTATCTGGGACACTATGCATTTATATATTATTATTTTATTTTATTTTTTTTTTATATGTATTATTATTTATTTATTTATTTATTTATTTTATAATTATTATTTTATTATTTTTATTTTATTTTTGTATAGCTAATATTGATGATAGCATAGCACATTCGCATATTGTTCCCATGTACTTTTGCCGTTATGGTTAAGTAAAACAGTATTGCCTTGAACCCATGGCTAAACAGCAACAGTAACTAGAAAATTATTTTGTAATCATCATGATGAAACCCAATTATAAGGCTCCATAAAATCAGTGTTGGATGTCGCCCAAATGGATTCTGGTAAAATGAATGGTTTGTTGTGAGAATTGAATCCAGACCTGAGTGCGGTAACTTTAGTTCTGCTCTGACATCTACTGACGGCAAAACGCAACTGCAGTGTTTCTCTTTTGTGGTTTCAGGGAGGGTCGATCTAATGCTCATATTAAAGGAGATTACCAGAGGATAGGAGACATACTTTTGAAAAATCTACAGGGCCTACGGGTGAGTATTTTAGCTGTTGTTTTTTAAAGTGCATTTGGCAGGTTAGACTACTTATTCCACTAGATTTAGCAAAATAAAAGTATAAATTTTTATAATGAAGTTATCATTTTACTTCCTGTTTGGACACGTGCAGCGAATATAGCATAAGTACGAGTAATTCTATAACTGTTAACTAGAAACAATAATGTAAACAAGGGCCAAAACGTGTCTAATTTGCACGACAGACTAACAAAAATCAAACCAACCTAAGTCATAATCTGAAAAAAAACATGAAAACCTGTGACATACATTTAAAGTTATTTGTAAATACTAAAAATTTGATTCAGAATTTCAAAATTGTGGGTTTTTTTCTGTGTGTTTAGCAACTTACTGTCCATCTTCAAAAACATTCCGAATGCCTGGTTGAACTGGAGAAGCTGTGTAGGTAGGTGTCTTTAAAGATTTCATATTATGTTTTTTTTCTGATCTGTTATAATGTTATTTTCTCATCAAAAACACACCTGGAGTTGGGTTTTGTTTCATTCCCATATGTTTAAAACAAGTTCACAAGAATCCATTTTGTGTGATGTAGGACCTTTAAAGAAAGCTGAATCTTAACAGAATTTGATCCTAATTTTCACATGTTTTTAATTTTAGATCTGTGCGTAAAGTGGATGCGTTATGTCGAGAGTTTGAGCAGCAGCGAGTGTGCTACCTGCCGTTTAATGTCTTCCTCCTACGACCCCTCCATCGTCTTCTTCACTACAAACTCATCCTGGAAAGACTCTGTAAACACTACCCGCCCACTCATGAAGACTTCAGGGACTGCAGAGGTGAGAAATAGACTGACTTTAAAACTGCAATATGGAACTTTTCCGGTGCAGGGTCCGTAGGTGTTGCTTTTATCCATAGAGGTTTAGTTTGTGTTGCACAGTAAGGCGTTAAATGTATTTATCTCCATGGAAACGAGCATGCAGCACTAGCAGGCCAATTTACAGGTCAGATCTTTGGAGAGCACTGGAAACAACTCTAATAAAAAAAAAAAATGCAATGCTATACTGTGGAATATTCCAGGCTTTGACTTGTTTTGGGAGGCTGTAGCAGGACAACATTATAATTTTGTTTTTGTCGTAACGCAGCGGCCCTGGCAGAGATCTCCGAAATGGTGTTGCAACTCCAAGGCACCATGATGAAGATGGAGAACTTCCAGAAGCTTCTCGAGCTGAGGAAAGATCTGACGAGCATCGACAACCTGGCTGTACCTGGAAGGGTAAGAGGGAAATGACTAGTTTTTATACCTTATACCTATATTTATACCTTATTCCACCCCACCCACTTTTTCCGTAAAAGCAACGAAACTGCAGAGAATTTGGGAAAAGTTTCGCCTCAAAAATATCATATAAAGTAGTGTGGATTTGTTTAAAATATTTTATGTTCATGTAACCAACAAGTCAACACCTCACTGATTCCCTGGGAACCTTTAAAATGGCTCTGTAGTCCGTATAGAACTTATTTTCTCTCAAGATCGCCAGCTCCATACAAAATAATACCACCAAATGACAATGCCGGCTCCCACGGCAACTTCCGGAATAAGGAATAGGTTTAAGTGATGGGGAGACTGCACTAGAACTAGGGGCGGAACTAGAGCAAGCCTAAACCTGGACTCAGATGCCCCGGAACCACAGGCAGTTTGAACCCATGTATTTAACTTATTCTTTGGTGGTTTGTGAAATATTGAAATGAAATGAAGTGCACATGGCCTATGTTTTGTGTCATACAACGTTTGCATTTTTAAGGGGGAAGGGGAAAAGTCTGCTCTCATTGTGTCCCTTCTGACCTTGTAAATAATGATCTAAGGCTGATCACATTTCTGCTTCTCTTGCAGGAGTTCATCCGACTGGGCTGCCTCAGCAAACTGTCAGGGAAAGGCCTACAGCAGCGCATGTTCTTCCTGGTACAAAAAACAAAAACATCTCTCTCGTTTTTTTCTCTTTCTCCCCCTTTCTCTCCTGTTCTTTTACTCTCTTTTCTTTCTCTCTCTCTCTTTCCCTCTCTTGTTTTTCTGTTTTTCTTCTCTCTCTCTTTTTGCCTTTCTTTTCTATTTCTTTCTCTTTCTCGTTCTCTTTTTTCTTTCTTTCTCTCTCTTTCTCCCTGTCTCTTTTTCTCTCTCTTAACCCCCCTCTCTGTGTCTTTCTCTGTCTCTTTATTGTTTTTCTTTCTCGCCCCTTTTTCTCTTTCTTTCTCTCTCTCTGTCACTCTAGCTCTCCTTCTCTCTCTTTGTCCTTCATTCTCTCGTGTGATCTCTCCTTTTGACTTTCTCTTTCTTTTCTCTACATCTCTCTTTTTTCTTACTTTCTCCCTTCTATCTGTCTTCTGCCCTATCTCTTTTTCTCTCTCTCTGTCTCTCTTTTTCTCTCGTTGTCTGTCTCTGTCTCTTTTTTTTGTCTTTCTCCCCCTCTTTCTTTCCGTCTCTGTCTCTTTTTTGTCTTCCTTGCTCTCCCCCTCTCTCTTTCTCTCTCTCTGTCTCTCTCACTATCTCTGTCTCTCTCTCGGTCTCTTTTTCTTCTTTTGCCTTTCTCTCTCTCTCTCTCTCTCTCATTCCCTCCCTTTCTCTTTCATTCTCTCCCTCTCTCTCTTTTTCTACCCGGTAACAGCTGATGTCATATTACCATTGACATCATCATAACCTTGTTTTGTGTTGTACAGTTCAGTGATTGTTTGGTCTACACCAGCCGTGGGATGACTGCAGCCAATCAGTTTAAAGTCCACGGACAGTTACCTCTTTATGGAATGACGGTAACCTCATTCTTAACCCTAATTCTTTCCGAAGTGTCTGACAAATTTAGTAATTTTTTTGCGTTATCAATTTTGTTTTTTAGATCCGTGAAAGTGAAGAAGAGTGGGGAGTGCCTCATTCATTCACGTTGTTTGGGCAGAGACAGTCGGTGGTAGTAGCAGCAAGGTACAGTGTTATGTCCTTAAACAAAATACAACGTGGAAGTGTTCTATTCAATATCACAGTAAAATACCAAAGTCTAATATACAGTACCAAGAGGCGCGTGTTATGAAATATGAATAGGACCAGTGGGAGTCTTTGGAAAACACTTTGAAATATTGATATCGGTCATATTCATTAAAGTTGTAGCTCATATCTGCTTGGCTTGGGATTGGAGTGTTGTCAATGTTTAATGTTATTTCCTGATACATTTGTCTGAAGGTCGAGTGTACAGGGTCCTTTCTTTTACGTTCAGCTTTTAATTAAACAATATAGATCTCAGAGGAGAGTTTTTTTTACCTGCTTTAGCTGTTTTTTTAGTTCCTGCAGTCTCAGAAGCGTCACGTGATGGTGTAGTGACGTGTCTTGCAGGCTGCTTTACTTGGTTTGGTTTTGAAGCTTACACCCCCCACAGTCTGACTCATTCTCCAGGACCGCATCCCGTGTGACATAAACATATGTAGGAGGGACAGGAAGATCATCAAAAAGAACAAACAGAGCAGGAAAATGTGAAATCAGCCAAATCTGACCGCTGCAAGAGACAAAACTACATCACGGACTGAAACAGTGTCAGGGTCATCTGTACTGAAGCAACAAGGAACAGGGCTGGATCAGAGCGGTCCAAGGAGCATGAATCATGACGACGGAGTGTACACCTTAACACACACATGGGATACAGTCCTGGTGAAGACGTCAGACTTTAGGGGACGTAAGGTTCACCTACTGTCGGGTAAAACCAAGTAAAGCAGCTTACAAGACGTGTCACTACTACACTGTCACTACTACACTGTCACTACTACACTGTCACTACTACACCGTCACTACTACACCGTCACTACTACACCGTCACTACTACACCGTCACTACTACACCGTCACTACTACACCGTCACTACTACATCATCACTACTACATCGTGACACTACTACATTTACCTTACTATTACACTGGCACTACTACACCAGCACTACACCTTCACGACCACATAGTCATTACTCCACCATCACTACACCACCATCACTACTACACTGTCACTACTACAGCATCACTATGCAATCATTGCACTGTCCCTACACCATCACATGACGCTTCTGAGGAAGGGTACAGGAAGTGAAACATGTAAAGTAGGTGATGCCAGATACATAAAATCAATGCTTTGCTTTTGCGAATACATTCCTTTTGTCAGTATCTATTGAAAACATTGCTTATGTTTTGTTCTATGATCCTGTGCAGTTGTGCGTCTGAGATGGAGCGGTGGGTGGAGGACATCAGGATGGCTATAGACCTGGCAGTACAGAGCAGTGCTACACCCTCAGACCTGCTCCCCACCAGCCCCACGGACAACAGTGAGTAACCGTACCCGCACATCTGGACCCGCACACTCTGACCTACACAGCCAGACCCGCACTGCCAGGCCCACACACGCAGACAGACCCGCCCACTCGCTCGCTTTAATCCCCACTACGCAGATGTCTCACCGCCGGAGCTGTCAGACCCCATTAACCTGCTCACCGCATCCAGCAAATGTGCTTCTTACTCAGGCGACGCGGCACAGCTGGACCCTGAGTTTAAGGGTCTTTAACCTCATATGCATCAAATCACTGTAACATTATGACTCATGACAGCCGGGTTAAGCGGGCAATGGGTAATCTCTTCATCAAGGAACCTGTTAGCTTTTTTATCGTTGAAGTTATAAGGAGAAAAAACAGAATGGGATCTCATAAATGTTCAACAGCAGAACAACAGATGAACCAATAGTAGGCAGTTGGTCTTCGTTAGTTATGCCATTTTTCATTATTAAACAAGTCTATTCTCCTGCCGTTCGCTTCTATATCAACCTGAAAACTTCTTTCTTGCTCGTTTTTCGTTCCCTTTAAACGTCACCCGATCTCTTTTTCATTTCCCGTTCTTTTAAATACCTGTCATGACGATAAACGTGGCCCCCCGCTGGTCACCTTTGGAGTTGGCACTTCCATTGTCGCCCGGTGCCACAGCTTTCAACGCAGATTTTCTACTTTCACAGTTAAAGGATATCGACTTACAGCTACCAACAAAAGGGTCGTTAAGCTTCTATTGTAGTGCAGCAGGATGAAATTACTGGCGAGCTGGTTCTAATCATGGAGCTATAAAAAAGAACTTGACAAAACTTTTCCCCTGCATCCCTTGTGTGAGATCAACTAGTGGCCGCTCCTGGTACTGCAGCTCTCTGGAGTTTGGACCCAGAAAGAATTCTCCCGTAGAGCACAAAAGCATCCACGGCTTTTACAAAGGTTGGATTTTGTAGGTATTCTTCTCTAGTTGCACAACATGAACTTTTAAGCATTTTTAAACTGTCAAAGCGTCTAAAATTTACCTTTATAAGATTTAGTTTAGCCCCGCTCCGCTCTAGCTTCGCTCTTGCTCTGCTCTGCTCTGTGGAGAGGCAGACCCACTCAACGTATTTTATTAACCCCTGTAACTCAATACAGTTGTCCCTCACTATATCGCGGTTCACCTTTCGCGGTCTTGCTGTTTCACGGATATTTTTAGTGAAATTTGTCATGCTTTTTTACAGCGTATGATCGTGCATTGTGTTCTGCGTCCTGATTGGCTGTTGGACTGTAGACCATTGTCCATCAGTCTCCTCCGTGCCGTGTCTCCTGTACAGTACAGAATGTGTTCAGACAAATTTACATAAATGTTGGATCGCAGTGTGACTCTGAAGTGCTGTATATTTGCAATTTGTTTTCTCCCCGACAAAACCCACAATGTCGATGAAACGTTCTGTGAAGGCGCTGTAAGCATGTTCCTTTTATCCGATCAGAAGAATCACTGGAGACCAGAGAGTAGAATCACTCGAGTTTTATTGTTCCCTATACATCCAATCTAATACAAGTCAGGCGTGATGCTGTCCCTAGTACGTGCACGGAGATCTCAGGGGCAGTCCCGTTTTGATCTGAGTGCCTGACCCTGAACGCCACATTTAAACATAAATCATGAATATTCAGTAGCTGGGCGTGGACATCTTCTTCTTCCTTCTGGCACTCCTCTACCCTCCAGGCGCCCCAGTGGCGCAGCGTTATCTGCAACAGCTTGATCTGGGAGGACAGGCTACACAATCTATCTATTGTCACAGTACGTTCTTTTCTATGCGATAGGGCAAGAATGGAGTGTGTTTTGTGCAGTGTTGCGCGAAAGTCCTAAACCTCCTTTTAGTCTAATCTTTAATATTATGAGCAATGACGTTTACGTCCTTCAGCGCCTACGAAGGTTTGAGAGTGTTTAAAAAAGAGAGAAATGTGTGAAAATGTTAATGCCTGTGTGAGAAAAGTGTATAAAGTGTATGGTGAGGGGTTTTACAGACAAAAACAAATCGAATAATTGTAAATAATAAAGGTGATACTTCACGGATTTCGCCTGTTGCGGGTTATTTTTAGAACGTGACCCCCACGATAAACGAGGGACCACTGTAAATGCAAGACAGATAGATTTAATGCCATACTGTGGAACATTCCAGTCAAATCAATTACCGTAAATTTCTGACTATAAGCCGCTACTTTTTTCTCACACTTTGAACCCTGCGGCTTATACAACAGTGCGGCTAATTTATAGATTTTTACAGCCACTGGGGGGCACTCTAGCAGTAAATGCAAAAGTGAGACATGGGGAAAGATTATGAACTGATGCTTTTCAGACACAATAAAAAAAAATTTCCTAAATTAAAACTAAAAAAACCTTCAGTGTAACATCTTCATCAAATCTCACGTGTTACAACACAAAAACCTGCGGCTTATATTCAGGTGCGGCTTATATATGTACAAAATTGATTTTCTTTTCAAATTTAGCTGGTGCGGCTTATATTCAGGTGCGCTCTATAGTCCAAAATTTACAGTACATCTCCATTGAGAGAACCAAGTGACAATTTAACATTTAACATCCAAAACACAACTAAAGTTAAATTCCGGCACATTTGCGAGATGGGGTTTATAACTTGTCTTAATAGTCTTGTTCTTCCTGTCCTTCCTCAGAGCTGTCGGGAGAGGGTGGTCCGGAGCACGAGTCGGAGGAGGAGCTCAGCGGGTCACGCACGTCTCTGGAACGCCAGGGTCACCGCGGCAACACCACCGTCCACGTCTGCTGGCACCGCAACACCAGCGTCTCCATGGTGGACTTCAGCGTGGCCGTGGAGGTACCGAAGACCCTTTTACTTTAATGTTTATTCTGTCAACTGTATAGATTTTATGTAAATTTTAATTGGTCCGACTCATTGATGGGTTTTAGATTCAGACTCTCAGATTTGAGGTTAGAGCGTTTCTTTGTGCTTTATACAGCGTTTTCATAAGAAGTGATGGAAAGAGTACTGCAAACTTGTACTTACGTAAAAGTACCTGTTACATGGCTAAAGATTTACACAATTAAAAGCGATATACTTTATTTTTTACGGTCTTAAAAATGTGGAAAACAAAACTAGTTGATTTTAAACAGTTTATTTCTCACTTACCTTATGTATTCAGAACATCCTAACTATTCACCAAGATGAATTTATAAGTGTTTTTCATAAATCTCAGAGACCGGTGCGGCCAGAGTTTTGCCGTGATAGTAAAGCTAACAACAACTAACATGCTAACACACACTTCCTGATGATCGGACAATAAAACTCTTTATAATTAGATGCAGACGGCACACAGTGAACTTATTTTGACCTTAAGAGCTGCTTATACAATATATCTGTAATAGGGCAAGACACATTTTGCTCATACAGGAAAAAAATCAGGTACAGGGCCTTTTAGAAGTACAATTACTGCTGCCAAAAGTAAAAAAGTACCTACAAATACTACTCCAAGTACTAGCATATTTTCTGGGCTATGAGTCGCACTTTTTTTCATAGTTTGGCCGGGGGTGCGACTTATACTCAGATGCAATTTCTATGTGAAGTATGTTTTTTTTCTTCATTATTATTCATTTTTTTGTCTGGTGTGACTTATACTCCAGTGCGACTTTTACTCTGAAAAATACATTAGTTACTTTTTAAAACAGTTATAGTAGCGTTTTAGTCTTGTGGGTATTTTTAATGCTCTGAAAATAAGTAGCTTTAAGACTAAAATGTGGGTATTAACAACAGCCATCTATATTTTTCTTACAGTCCCAAAGTATATGCCATTAAATATGAATGCACCAATACCGATACTAGTACAGAATATTTGCACCGATACTGAAAGTTTTGCGGGATCAGGTATCAATTTTATGATACAAGTTCAGCCAATATTCAGTTTGGGTCTTTAATTGTGTAAAAAAGTCTCACAATGTTTGAACTTTTATTGATACAAAGCTGTTCTGTTGTGAGTTGAAAGATAAAGAACAGTTACATAACACAATTAGATCTCTTGTGTGATAAGTGTGTTTTAATGAAGAGAGCGCCAATTTCCATCGCTGCACTGGTATCAGCAGGTGCTTAATGTCAAAGTAACAAACTGAAAAAGCCAGATCGGTGCATCTTTGGTATTAAATCATGATAAATATTACTTATAGTTTAAATCTTTCAGCAAAACTACCGGGAACGTTTATTTAAAAGCCATAATTACTCTCACTCTCACTCTTAAACTCTGACTCAGTCACTGATAACAACTCCCACCTTTGTCCGGCGTCTCCGCAGAGGAAGACTGAATTAATATTTAATCCAGAGCCATTATCTATATGTCCTTTGCCTTTCCCCCTCTCCTCTTCTCCTCCTCTCTTCCTCTCTCTTCCCTCCTCCTCTACTCCAGTCTTTCTTTTGTGTCTGCTGTTTTAACCCTGTCTGACCACATTGACATTGCCAGAGGCTGAAAATATTTAGTCAATTGGAGAAAGCCCCAGAGAGTCAATTTCAGGAAGGGAAATGTAATACTGCTGGGGTTTTAATGCCCTCTGCTGGAGCGGTGAAGTACTGCAGCCATTCTTGAAAACCATTTTTGCATAACATGGGGATATAGTTTGGTGGTAGCACTGAAGTATTATTAATATATATTTTAGTATCGTGATTTGTGTCTTTGTTTTTGCAGAACCAGCTCTCAGGAAACTTGCTGCGAAAGTTTAAAAACAGCAACGGCTGGCAAAAACTGTGGGTCGTTTTCACCAACTTCAGCCTGTTCTTCTACAAGTCACACCAGGTACAAACTTTAAGTATACTGTGTAATGATTAACGTTTTGCCGTCTCTGAGTGACTTTTATTCTAATGGATGTTTTGTATTTCGAACAGGACGACTACCCCCTGGCCTCCCTCCCTCTGCTCGGCTACTCTGTCACCGTCCCGTCTGAATCGGAAAATATTCACAAAGATTATGTTTTCAAACTGCATTTCAAATCCCACGTGTACTACTTCAGATCAGAAAGCGAGTACACTTTTGAGAGGTACTGTTAAACTTTTATGTAGCAACTTAACTGGATTAACTTGATTTCAGGGCCGCCGACAGGGATTTTGAGGGCCCGGGGCAAGAAGCCTCACATGGGCCCCCTTCTATATTTATGTAAATTAATAGGATGAAGGTCCAATTCTGGGCCCCTCAGACCCTGGGCCGGGACAACAGCGCCTTTTATCCCCCCTGGTCGACTCCCCTGGGTGGTTTATTCATTCATTTTCTTCTATTTGCCAAGTGTGATGATACTTTTCAATTCATATACCCACTTTTGTAACAGATTTGCTTTCCTACACAAGGAGATGGCACCATATATGGCTATACTGGCTGCAAAATACATTTTCACTTTCAAAGTTTTGCTAAATGAAATAGTTCAGTCCACAATGTGTCGTTTGTTTGTTTTTTTTTGTTTTTTTTTAATAAACTTTCCAAGAGGAGGGCGTTGCCAGTGGTGGAACATAACAAAGTAAAAGTAGTAAAGTACTGTATTTAAGTAAAAATTTTAGGTATCTGTACTTAAGTAAAGTACATTATATAGTGGATACTTTTTACTTTTACTTCGCTGTATTTGAGAGCAGGTATCTGTACTTTCTACTCCACTACATTTAGAACAGGACTGAAAAGTATTTTTCCATTATTGTTTGAGACCTGCTGAAAAGGCTGAGGGTTTATTTGTCATAATTTGAGGAAAACAAAAATATGCAAATAAAAACAGCTAGGAAAAAAAATTGCTAGGAATATAAATGGTTTCTGTTGGGCAAAATTCAGCACAAATCTTAATCAAAATCACTACATTTGAAGCTTCATTAGATCTGAAAATCTGCGCAAAATACTTAAACTTTTACTCTATATATATTTTTTTTATACTTTTACTTTTTCATGTGATACTTTTACTTGAATATCTTTCGCTCCGGTGTATCTACTTTTCCTTAAGTAAAAAAACTGACATGATATTAATTATCCCAAAAAATAATAATTTTCACAAAATTAACTTTAAACTGAGTTTAAATGAACGTCACATTTCCACATTGTTCATTGTCGTTTGAATCTTTAAGACTGCAGTAGTATTAATAATATAAACTCATAGCTGTCAGTCATTCTTACAAAATCTGTATTTACATTGACTTCACATGCGTTCTTTTATTTCTCCTACAGGTGGATGGAGGTGATTCGCAGCGCCACCTGCTCCTCCAGCCGCTCCGTCACCAGAAAAGACCTGTACTGATCCTGGCTGGCTTCTGCACACTCCAACACTCCAAACCCGGGTGGAATTATGGACTCCAGACCGCACAAAAGCCATTAAACCGATTTTCTATGTCCCAAGAATCACAAGAACACTTTCCTGTCTAAAACTTTGCACAATCGAGCACCGTAACTGTCTGTAACTTGATAATTTTAGTCCATTTTTAAAGTAAATACAATTCATTTGACGTCTCCGAAGAGATTTTACGTGTTATTATTTTAAATTGTCAAATTAAATCTACCGTAAGTCTTGGTTACACTGCCAAAAATAATGTTTCAAGTTTCTTTTTCGTAATATTTGTACAGAATTGAAATTAGTGAATGGACATGTTGTTGTTGTTGGAGGTTTTTGTACGACAATCTCTCAAATTTGATAAATATAAAACTGCCATTATGTTTAACCAGCTTTTGTACAGTTCCTGAGACACTGTGAAATGTCAAATGTAAAACTAATTCTTAAGAAAAACCCGTCTTTGTTCCCATAGAGACCGTTCTTCATCAAACGCCAAATACATTCACTCATGTTGGATTTTTATAATGTTAAATAAAAGACTATAATTATGTTCTGATCAATAGATTTTTATTAAAAGTGAGGTAATGATATTTGATCCTTCATGTTTGAGTTAAGACCGTACCAAAGCATTAAAAGTTCCTATGGCAAGGTAATACAGTCACCATGGAGACAGCAAAGTGGCAAAACGTCCATCAGGAAAGATACATAGTGCACATTTAATTTACAAGTGTATTCAAACTATTTTTTAAACTAGGATTTATATTAATTGTCCTTTCAAATAGGCTCTATGGACAGCAGCATGCTTGCTAGCTCGCGGTGTATCAAAGCTAATGCTAATGTTTACTAAAAACAAACTATAAAATAAACAACCTAGTAAACTGTAAATTAATTCATGTAAAAGAACCAATTTTTTATATGCAAATTATTTCAGTTTGTGGTGGTGTTTTTAATATTCGTCATGTCTCAAAATTAGCATTAGCGTTAGCATCGAGACACGAGCATCTGCCGTTCTAAACACAAGTCCTCCGGTTACGTTTTGAGCTCATTTGTCAAGTCACTGTCCACTGTCTCATCTTTAAATATTTATTAATTTCAGTAAAAAAGTCATAGAGATACAACTGGACAGGAAGTAGTGACGCTAACAGTGAGGTCGCCAGGCGCTACTGTGCACAGAGCCGATTAAATCAACATTAGTAGAATATTTACAGTTACGTTTTTAAATCTTGAACATGTATTGCATTTGTGTGTATAAATATAAGATAAACCATGAAGGCAGTTTAGTCTGGATCACCCCAATCGAGTCATAATCCAGTGAACTCTCCTGCCCAAACATGGATAAATGGAGTGTGTTGAATCAGGAAGGGCATCTGATATAACCCCTAAGCCAATTGGTTATCAGTCCACGTAAGCAGGCAGACTATTTGCTGGGATAGCCCTGGAAAGGAGAAGCCAAAATGAAAGTCACAATTACAGAAAAATAGTTTCAAGTATTTGACCCAGAACCGTGTTTCACTACAGTTTAAATATTGACCTTTTCACCAAATTATCTTTTAAAAATGATTGATAATATATAGATGGGTACTTGACGTGATGCCCATTTTCGGTGTGATCACTTTAAAGTTCATAAAGGTGTTTTCATAAAGAAGTATGTTTACGTTATTTAATAAAATGACACCTTTATCTCTACTTTAAATCTATAAAAGATAAACAGTTTAATGCTGTAATTTAAAATGCGTCCTGCCGTGTGTGACATGAAAAATCACTTATTTAAAAAAACAGAAGGAGCTCATCTGGCATTTATACACCAGGGGGCGCTATGGGATTAAAGGTTTAAGATACAAGTCAAAAGAAATAATGATCATATTCTTATTTTTGTAAAATCAAACTTTTCTGACAAACTTTGAACATGCACTGGTTTGATATCCTGCAGTGTGACGGCTGTATTTCCTGATAAAAATCCCCTTCTAATTGTTAAAAAAATATATTATTAAAGATGGGACAGTTACATAATTATTAAACTAGCACTAGAGCATATTAAGTAATTTATTAGAATTTTTTAATGTGGAAAATTTATAGTGAGTGTCCAGCAGGGGGCAGGAGATGTCACACCACAGGGCAGGTTCAAATGTCTCAAATTAAAAGAGCTGCACAAAAAATTGCTTTAGAACTGATTTGTTATAGAAAATTTGGGGATTTTTGGTCTCACATTGCAGGACAGATAAAACTGTTACACCCCCAAACGTCAAGTACCCAGATATGCTTTTTAAATTGACTAATCTCGTGCCTCTCTTTCCACATACTTCAGTCCATGGTCCCCGTAGGAATCGTAGTTCTCATGTGTAGGTAGTTTGGTCCACTCTGGTTTGTATGTCTTGGTGCTATAAAGGTAGGCTTCTGTTATGCTTCCCGGCTCCAGTGTCTCCCCATCCGCCCCTGAAACCCACTCCTTCACTTCCAACGTATTCAGTGTCCTCTGATAGTGAGTAGGAACGCCCTCAAAATCATCCAAGAATTCCAACATCTTCTCGTCCACCTTGTAGATCTCTCCGTGGATTTGGTTGCCCTGGCCTGGAATGTTGAGGAGATACGGGACGTTGTAGATGCCGGCGATGACCAGCGGGAATTTTTTGACAGTCTTTGCGGTGCCGAGGAATTCCGTTTTGCCGTTTGAGGTATCGAACATGCGGTAGTAGTTGGGTTGGCCCTTCTTTAATGTTCCATAAACGAACACACGGGCCATACTAGAAGCTCTGAGGATGTGAGTCTGAAAAAAAACAACAACAAAAGTTAAAGATTTTTTACTATATTTATTTAACTATATACATCTTTGTCAGGTAGAGTCAGGGGAGTTGACGGGGGCGGACAAAGGGGTCTGTTGTCCCGGTACAATGTTGTTCCCCATACAATTTGACCCTCTTCCAATGAATTTATATTAGAGGGGGGCCCATGTGTGCTTCTTACCCCAGCCCCAGAAATTTCTGGCAACAGGCCTGGGTAGGGTTGTCAAAAGTTTCGAAAATCTGTTTTTAATTGTTACTAAAACTGGTAAACTAGATACTCATTTGAGCAAGTATCAGTACAAAAAAGTCACATTCAAAGGGCAGAAATGACCCTTTCCTTAATATCTTTAGAATGTCCTTGAGCTGCATCAGAACAAGTATAAGACACATCGACTAGTATACACACATGGACCACTATGGAACCTACCTGGATGACTGAGGGATTACACAGATATAAGACCACATGGGAATATATTTATATAATATAAAAAAGGGTACTATGATTTAATGTTGAAAATCACATTCTATTGTCTAAAGAAGGAGTGTTTTTTATTATCATTTTGGTATCGAAATCGGTCTATTACTTAGTATTGAAATCAAGTTTGAAATTTTGTATCATGAAAAAACTATTGTCAGGACACAACTAGGATATTTTTGTTCTGATACAAACAGTGGTGGAATGTAACAAAGTAGTAAAGAGCTAAAGTACTGCACTTCTACTCCACTACATTGTTGAACTGGACTGTAAAGTAAAAGTATTTTTATTATTGTCTGAGATCTGTTGAAAGGTCTGGGGGTTTATTTTTAACAGTTTCATAATTTGAGCCCAAAAAAATACAAATAAAAACAGCTAGAAAAAAAACTATCAATTCAACTGTTTCTGTTGAACAAAATTCAGCACAAATCTGTATCAAAATCACTACATTTGAAGCTTTATTACTCTCCACAGGTATGACCTGTAACTCTGCCAGGTTGCATTGCGTGCTTATCTCTTCAGGGGAGGATATTTTTTTACTGTCCTGCTGTGGAACATTCCAGGAGAAAGCAATAACATCTTCAATGAAATAAGCAGAAGACAAATCATAGTCCATCTGAAAAGTTACATTATACATCTTTAGTAAATCACTTGTTGTAAATGAACACAGGATGAGGACAGAATTATAGCCACTAATGCTTTAAATCAGCCAAACTTTACTAAGTCTACTTCCATGCAAACTACTATTACAGGTTTATGTCACGTGGGGAGCATTCACCTAAAGCTGACAAGGCAGGCTACTAAAATCATGAATGCAGGAGGAAAAAAACGCTTAAAATATCCAGTATCTAAATTGTGAGCGACAACTACTTACGTGCAACAAGAGCAGAGGACACGCAGGACTCAAAATGGTTACAACGGGTTATAACAGATGTAAAATAAACGACTGATAACAATAAAAACAACCACAGTCGAGGAACCTTGGACTGACCAAACGCCTGAGTGAGCGCTGGGTTCATTGGCGCATGCGCAATAGCCAACAGCTCAAACTGTCAACCGGTCAACTGCAAAATTAAAACGGAACTAATGTCAAATAAAATAAAATGCATGCTATATATATACTTTTTTTTTTTTTTTTAACACAACAAGAAAAACTAATAAGCTATGTTATTGTAGGTATGGTGACACTGTAAAGAGTGAACAGAATAAATATATAAAAAATTACTTATAATGTTTTATTTGAATTAGTGATGCACGATTATTACATTTTCAAAAGACAACCAATACTTTTAAGACAAATATGATAATAAAAATAAAATACATAAATACATATAATAATAATAATAATAATAATAATAATAATAATAATAATAATAATAATAATAATAATAAGAATAAGAATAAGAATAAGAATAATAATAATAATAACGTAAAATTGATAATACATTTTAAATCATCCTGCTTTTTGAAATGTAAAACTTTTTATTAATTTCTTATAGTTTATAGGTCTAAATGTGACTGAAGCAGGCCATATAACACATACATAAAAAGCTTTAATACAGAAAGAGTAAACTCGGTTGTAGGTAACTCTCCAATCCACATGATGTCGCAAAACGGCCCATTTCCGTAACTAAACAAAAGAAGAGCTGCTGCCTTGACGCACATGACGTAATGACGCACGCAGCCTAGCAGCAGCGGACACGGCGTAAACAAAGCAGACCGTTACATACGGGCTAATTGGCTTGTAGGTCACGAATCCGCAATCTGATGTATTTCAAATCTTCATTCTCTAATTTTTTTTTGTCACAACAGAGACAAATATGTGGATTTTTCGATAACGGATTAATCAAAACGAAAAGAGCGTCTACGGTTGGATCATGGATCGGAGGGTAGACTAGCCCGAGGTTGCTAACAGATTTGAGAGAAATTACAGTTTTAGGACAGTGTCATTGCAAATAACTTACAGATAGGCAAAGTGTACACATGGGGAAAACATAAAACGGTGCGATAGAGGTAAAACATCACGCTTTTATCCCCTAAAATGGCTGCAGAAGTGGGTTTGCTATGTAGCTAAGGACCTCTCCAGCTGGACGCCTTGTTGTTGTCACCACGAAGGGTGCCTGGATGACCACTTGATCGCAGTCATCTGGACTTGGACTGCGATGTTTAGTCTGATGGCGAACTGCTGCAACTGGCTGAAGCGATGGAGAGAACCGGCGAGGTGAGATAAGAGTGTGATATTTGTCTTATAATGAACCCAGTACAGTAGCAGCTCCATTTGCAGATGTTTTTAACCAGATACATGCCAAATAGCAAGTCAGTTTTAAGTGAGCAAACGCAAAAGTCATTTATAAAGCCATTTTAAACCAGAAAATCTTAAATAATTCACTGTCTATGTTATAGATTATGGATTATTATGTGTTTGTTCAATATACCCTGTGTTATTATTAAATTAGGTTATGATTACTACTACTACAGACATAATAATCCATAAAACACATAATAATCCATAATCTATAACATCGACAGTGAAGTATTTGAGATTTTTTGGTTTAAACTTGCTGCATAAATGATTAGTATGTTTGCTGTTATGTCTCACTTAAAATTGACTTTATAATTGGCATCTGGTTAAAAACATCTGCAAATGGAGCTGCTGCTGTATTGGCTTAATTATGACGACTTCTACTACTACCACGCTCCCCATAACCCACATGCTAAAATTGATAGACACAGCAAAATTTAGTATTTGAGAGAGCTTTAAAACCACGTGGTACCTGTGAGGCATTTGATCCTTTGGAATTACTCTAAAATCCTTACCTAATCCGTAGCAGCTCTCCTCGGTGCGTGTCTTTCAGTCAGTGTGCTCCTAAGGTGTGGTGGTCATGGGTTAGCTACGGGTCTCTTTTGAAGATTTACATAAATAGTCCACTTTGATGAAGTCCACTTGGCTTCAAAGGACGGTCAGATGGATAGTTCGGTTCATGTCTTTTCGGAGGAAGTTTAAAAGTTAAGTACCAAGCTGTGAAATTACATCGTTTTTGCATTTTGTATTACTGTCTTGGTCTGTCAAAGTTTGCTGTTGGGTGACAGTAGCTCAATTGGTAGAGTGTTTGTCCACTGATTCGAAGGTTGGCAGTTTGATTCTTGCTCTTGACAAATAAACATCACTGGTTGAGCGATCAGATCCACTGGCCCACTGGTTGGCGGTGTGATTCCAGCTCCCACAGATGAATACTGTTGTTGTGTCCTTGGTCAAGACACGTGTCTGCATACTGGTGAATGAATGTCTGCATGAATGGGCGAGTGGTTCCTTGATATAAAGCGCTTTGAGTGCCTTGAAGGTGGTCTGTGGTCATTGTGCTTTGGGTTTAACTAGTTTAGAAAATGGTGAGTTAAGGCGCTACACAGCAAAGTACTGAGTAAGGCTTCTTTAGAATATGCAGCAACTAAGCAATATTGTTTTTTTTTTGTTTTGCCAAATCTCAGATCTCATGGAATTTATGTGTTGAGTTAACCCACCATTTTGGAAAGGACACAGAGGATCATTGATGGCTTTACACATGGCACATGGCTTTATAATATTAGTAGGCCTACTTATGCCTCTGAATGCGTCATAATGTTTAATACTTATTGGCTTATTCATTTAATATTGGGTAAGGGCACCTACATAGAAGTTGTGTTAAGCTGCTTGGGCTGTCTCACTTTTGCCCTTCTCCTCACCATAGGAAAGTAACATTGGTCATGGTGGGACTGGACAATGCAGGAAAAACCGCCACTGTCCGAGGAATTCAAGGAGGTTAGAACGTTTTCAACACTTTTCACCCTTGGATATTTCAAAAACACTTTGCTAACCTTTGCCCTGTCTCCTTCAGAAAACCCACAAGATGTAGCGCCCACTGTGGGATTCTCCAAAGTGGATCTGAAGCAGGGAAAATTCGAGGTCACCATTTTTGACCTGGGCGGCGGGAAGAGGATCAGGGGAATTTGGAAGAATTATTACTCCGAATCCCATGGCGTGGTGTTTGTGGTGGACTCCACAGACGTGCAAAGGATCCAGGAAACAAGAGAAACCATGGCAGAGGTCTTGCAACATCCGCGGATATCAGGGAAACCAGTGCTAGTGTAAGAGATCAACGTTTACTACAAACTTTTAATCCAACAATCTTTACTCTTCAGCCCTGCAGTTGTTGAGGAATTGGCATGAAAATGGAGTGGGACCATTTTTCCATGCTAATATTGTTATCAGCTAATTTGTGGGGTTTATACTGAGACCATATGGAAAATTTAAAAGTGAATTTCCAAATTATAGATTTAAAAATATTTCTATGGCAAATATCTATTGCTGGCCAAAATTCATAACAGACCGTCCCTTAGTGGGAATCAAAGAATCTAACTCTAAAATTGCAGCTTTAAGTGGGATGTAATTCAATGAGCTGCCATACATGTTTTTGGATATACAATCTGGCAACCCAAAAAGGAGCTCATTCATTTTTCTAATTATGTAACTGTCTTGAGAACCAAACACATTCTGTAAATATTATCAAGACTTTTTAACACTGAAAAACAATGGTAGCATTAATACACTACCATTGTTATGATTAAAATATATATTTGATTACATTTACTTAATATTTAAGGACACAGATGAAATAATAAATCCTTTCTACCCACGTAAGTCATTGCAGCAGGTTATGATAGAGTTTGGTTTTTTTTGCTTATCGAGCTGCATATTCGGCCACATGATACTTGATGAGTCTGTCTGTCTGTCTGAGATTTTTTTTTTATTCAGCTCTGTCTCTCTCTCTCCTCTGCACCTGTAGCCTTGCCAACAAACAGGACAAAGAGGGGGCTCTGGCCGAGGCAGACATCATTGAAAACCTGTCGCTGGAGAAGCTCGTCAACGAGAACAAGTGTCTCTGTCAGATCGTAAGTGTCCCTGCACCTGTTCTCCACACTCACTGTCAGAAAGACTGCAAATCGACTTTTCAGAGCTTTTGACCATGTTATAGTTGTTTCCCCTCACCATTTACTCACTTGAAGTTGTTATTGGAGTGATTTGTGCTTGTTTGAACAATCTTGAATAGCTTTTTTCCAAACTGCAGCTATCCATTAGAGAGGCCAACAACTGCACAGGTCTTTGTTATCATCACGTTTGTGGAGACAGCTCCCACTGGGCACCGCAGACTTTTTTTTTTTATCAAGTGGTTTTAGATGAATATTGTGTTTTAAAATGTGCGAATTCTAACATAATGATCCACAGGTGTCATAGATTAGAACTATAGAGCAGACACAAGCATAATATATCTTCTTTAATTTAATTAATCAGGAACCATGTTCCGCTGTTTTGGGCTACGGCAAGAAGGTCGACAAGTCGATCAAGAAGGGCCTAAACTGGCTCTTAAACAACATCGCCAAAGACTATGAGGCCATCACTGAGCGCGTGCAGAAAGACACGGCAGAACAGCACGCCCAAGAGGAGCAGGACAAGAAGGAGAGGGCGGAGAGGGTGCGGAGAATAAGAGAAGAGAGGTGAGGGAACGTTGAAAAATATCCAGGATGTGGGTGTGTATTTTAAGTGCACACAACAAATTAGGCTACTTATTTCACTAAAACCTAAATTAACATTATTATTTTTTTCCTTAACTTAAAGTTTCTAGTTTTACATCATCGTAGGACAGCAGATATGACATACATAGAGATAATTCTATAACTTTGCAACCATAATTAAGATCCAAAACTTGTCTAAATTGCACAATAGTTGTTTAGACTAATAAAGAACAAATTACATTTTTATTGTATTCAGTTAAGGTTTAAACTAGGGAAGCACTGATCCGATACTGTTATCAGATATCTGCAGCCATGCTGAAACAATTTGCTGGATCAGATAGGCAATATCCTGCTTGGACATATAAAGCGATGTAATAAGACTATTTCCTGGTTGTAGTCGGCCCAGAAAGTCTCATAATGTTTTAACTTTTATTTATACAAAGCTATTATCTAGTTATATGAGAAATAAATAACAGCTACATAACACATTAAGATCAGTTTTGTCTTATTTTATTTTTGTTAAGGAAATAAATGCAGTACTGGTATTGGTTTATATCGGGTATTGGCAGATTCTTAAAGCCATAGTAGTGAAATCGGTATCTGAACTGAAAAAAAGCTGTATCGGGGCATTCCTATCTTAAACTGACAGAAAAATTGTTCTACTTGTGTGTAAACAGTTGCTACATTTTCGGTGGATTTTTTGGTTTTGTTGGCATATGTAAAGTCATTCTGTTTTGGAATCTACCACTACTCCCTGTATTCAACTGCCACTTCAATGCAAAACTATGATAAAGATTGTTTTAATTGCAGGGAGAGACAAGAACGAGAAGAAGCAGAGAGGGAGGGGCGGCAACTGCAGGAAGACGATCTCGATGAAGACAACATACCCAATCCATTCCAGCCAATCGAAAACATCGTCACAGAGGCATGTACTTAGAATTGAAAAGTGAAATTGATTGCAAAAAATAGATTTTAATACAAGCTGTGCTGGTTACAGAACGATGAAAAAGAGAAAGAGCGAAAAAGGCAAATCGAGCTACAAGAGAAGCTTAAAGACAGCGGTCACGAGGAAGAGGAGGAGGACAACAGTGAAGAGCCAAACGACACAAGGCAACACTCTGAAAATGGCAGCTCATGTGAGTATATTACAACACGTAGTTAAAGGTGCACTATGTAACTTTCGTCTACATGGAGATGTTGCTTTGCCTGGTGTATTTCCCAGTATGACATTAAACTTATCTATCTGGCATTTATTTTATTTTTTGTTTTTAATCAAGGCACTCAAATCAAGTAACCACTCACCCATTCACACACACATTCATACACCAGCGTACGCAGACACGAGGTGGGCGAGGCGGGTTAAGTGTCCTTGCCCAAGGACACAACAACAGCAGTCATCTGTGGGAGTTAATCGCACCGCCAACCTTCAGATCAGTGGACAAACGCTCTACCAACTGAGCTACTGTTGCACAAATTGCTTCAAAAGACCTTGAAAAACACACGCTCTTCCTTTCCACGGTCGCCTTTCCATGGATCTGACCTGTACCTTGGCCCCGTAGCTTAAGTTTAATGCCATGTTGTGGATGTTTAAGTTTTATCCAGGCTTTTAAAAGACTTTTAACATGGATAACATAACTCACTTAGCGTTCATTACTTTAATACAAAACAAGAGTAATAAAATGTGAAGTAATATGAAATGGCAAGGGACTAGCTAGCGTACTGTACACCGTGGCTCATCTCCAAAGCCACAAATTAAATCTGTTTTGATTCGCCTTATGCCTGGAGACAAGCAATAAAGATTGGTCTGTCGTGAATCAAAATGTGGAAGGAGTTTGCTAGTCAAATTAAGCAAGTGCCTCCTGCCAACTCTCTTTACTAAACTCCACGTGTCGCCCCATAATTACTCACCGGGAATGTGCTTAATGAATCGGGCAATTAATGATAACAGTGGGTAATAATTATAATGTCTGCTGTCGAATGATGAAGGCTTAAGAAGAACGAGGGAAGTGGGGTTTTGCGTTCGGTTTTATTTCTCTAATGGTTTTGTGCGTGTCGCAGCGACGGTGGGCGAGCAGAGCAAGAAGAAGACGAGGAAGTTGCATCTGAAGAGGAAGCACAGGGTGGACCCACTGAAGACCGACGAAGGGCCGACGGAGAGTCCTACGCCGCCACCTCCTCCGGGTGAGTTTGATATGTACACCAGCAGTCAAAAGTTTGGATGCACTCTCTTATTTGATGTTTTTTCTTTTACTTTTACTACTTTCTACGTTTTATTTACATACAGAAGACATCAAATATTTGAAGTAAGATGTATGGAATTATGTAGCTAAGAAAATACAGTAAACAACAATTTTTTTTACATCATATAAACATCAAAATAGCCACCTATTGCTTTGGTGTTACACCCCCAAACGTCAAGTACTTATTTACATATTTGATACAATTTGGTTTGGTTTAGCCTCGAAGTGGCATCATCACTTAGCAACGCTGCACAATATATTGCAATCGCATCAAAATCCCAAAGGCTGCAATTAATCTGAAAAATGTTACTGTAAAGATGTTTCATTATCCTGTACAATAATTAGATTTAATAGGATAGGCAATATATAAGCATTTCTTCAGCTTATTCCTTTTTTTTTTTTTTGTTAAAATGCATGTATACCCTGTAAACTATGTAAATTATTGAAGAAATATTAACCAAAAATAAAGAAATCATCATCAAAATGAAAGAAAAAATTAAAATATATGATCAATAATATAGAATGTCTTTTATAGAACCAAAAACAAGGTAACCCTGTAGTTTAGACCTATAAGTGCATGGAGTTCTTGGTTTAGTTTAGCAGTTCATATTTCAGTCTTCTCTCAAATGTTAATGATCCCGGTTGGGTTTAGAAAGTGGGCCGTGAACTGAATCTTGATTTGAAACATTAACCGCAAATCTAATCCCCAGCCTTCTGTTTAATGTACGTATGCTCTAAACTGGGTTACCTGAGTTTAGATGGACAGATATAGACAGACAGAATACAACGAGCACCTAACAGTCTCTCCATCTTGTCTAAAGTTTGTATTAACTTTTCTAAATCCAACCAAAACAAGACCATGAACTAGATTCTAAAGAGGGCGGAGTCTGTCTGCACATAACAATATCTTTGTTTTTCAGTCCTAATTAGTGTGCATTACCTTGTGTTTTAGTGGGATGGGCCACACCCAAAGCTTCTAGACTGCCAAAACTAGAACCGCTGGGAGACTCAAAGCATTCTGGTAAAAACTGCCTGTTATGTGGGCTGTGTTCTTGTCACCGTGACGACCCATTTAACATCTAGCACTAACATATGCATGACTTCACATAAGTTCAGTGTTTTTTCTACATACTTTGGTGTTTGAATCTGGAAAAGTGAAATGGATCTTGCATTTTATAGCGTTTGTGGTGTGTTGTAGAGGAAACACTGACGGAACTATTTTTTCATCTGACGTGAGCTGATCCTTAAAGACGCTGTCCCTGGTTTTTAAAAACAGCAGGTGGAAAACAGAAATAGTTAATCTTTAACGCAATATCTAACATATTTCAGCGATGAGTTTATAAGCACTTTTCGCTAGAGATTGACAGATTGTTTAGCATCCAGAGCAACCGTTAGCCAATAAGCTCTGTTGATACGTTTGGGCCGATACGTGAGTCCGATTTTGATTATTTTCGCCAATTTATTATTTATTATTTATTTTAATTTTTAATAAACTCACCCACAGCCTTTTTTTTTTTACCACAAACCTTCAAGAGAGCTACGTAGTCACATTCTGTTTGCATTAAAGTGTTCGAATAAAGCTTTGTGTGTACTCTTTAGGCAGCCAAATCGAATATCGCCCTCTGTTGGAGATTTAAGGCCATTTCATTAAAAAGTGCAAATATCGGCCAACACACATATCAATCTACCTCTACTTTTCACACATTTCAGAGGCCAGAGCGGTAATGCTAACGACAACTAGCACGGTAACAGCGCACAGGGGTCTGATTTTGACCTCAAGAGCTGCTTTTACAATATATCTATTCTCTTACTGTATAGTGTGACAAAAATCAGGTACAGCCCCTTTAATTAGCGTCACAACGTCTTTTCATTACCTTTGTTTCATTTCACCAGGCATGTTTGAGAAGCATGTGGATCCTTCGTGGATGCTGACATCTTAATCTGCTGAAAGGCTCTCTCTGTGCTCCCTCTCATTTCCATATGTCATTTGTCCGCGCTCCGCCTGTGTCATAGTCGACGTCTTTGTCCTGACTCGTCTGGGGGCTGCTCTGGTGCAAACGCCGGCTCTACTGACGCCACTTTAACCTTTTTGTTCTTCGCAGATTTCTTCAAGAAGCCACTGCCACCTGTCGCCAACCGGCCCGGCGCGCGGCCCAATGGCGATTCTCATGATGTTGTTTTTTAAAGGTGCACTACGTAACCTATCTTGCGGAGGGTTCGTTATCGGCTTGTTTCCGTGGAGATGTTACAGCTTTGTCTGTAATGGTCCACAGTATGGCAATAAAGCGGTGTCCCGAGAGGTGACAGTAGCTCAGTTAGTAGAGTAGAGTGTTTGCTTAGATCCACTGTCCCACAGGTTGGCGGTGCGATCTTAGTTCCCAGAAATGAATACCGTCATTGTGTCCTTGGGCAAGACACTTAACCCACCTTGCCCTCGGTGTCTGCGTAAATAATAAATGTGTGTGTATGAATGTGTGAGTGGTTCCTTGATGTAAAGCCATAGACTGTATATATAAATGGACATAGCTAACGTGCTAGCTGCCACGTTCCAAATATGATGTGATCATAGGCGCGCTTCCGGCTCCATTGATTCATTTTGGGCTTAAAATGTTCGGATTAACCCGCTCTACATGATCCTGCTGTTTTTATTTTGCTAACAGTTTTGATTGACAGTGTTCAGAAGCCTCACATGAAGAAGAAAAGAACAAGGCCAGTTACGTCGCCCGGACTGGCGTTACCGGGGCCCCACCCTGGAGCCAGGCCTGGGGTGGGTGCTCGGCAGCGAGCGCCTGGTGGCCGGGCCTTTCCCCACGGGGCCCGGTCGGGCCCAGCCCGAAGAAACGACGTGGGGCCGTCCTCCCGTGGACCCACCACCTGCGGGAGGAGCCATGAGGGGCGGGTGCGGAGAGATCCGGGTAGCAGTCGAAGGCGGGGACCTCGACGACCGGATCTCCGGACATGGAGACTAGCTCTGGGGACATGGAATGTCACCTCGCTGGGGGGGAAGGAGCCTGAGCTTGTGCGGGAGGTTGAGCGTTACCGGCTAGATATAGTCGGCCTCACCTCCACGCACAGCTCGGGCTCTGGAACCCAACTTCTTGAGAGGGGTTGGACTCTCCATTTCTCTGGCGTTGCCCGCGGGGAGCGGCGGCGAGCTGGTGTGGGCTTGCTCATTGCCCCACAGCTCAGCCGCTGCGTGTTGGGGTTCACTCCGGTGAACGAGAGGGTCGCGTCCCTGCGCCTTCGGGTCGGGGACAGGTCTCTCACTGTTGTGTCGGCCTACGGGCCAAACAGCAGTGCAGAGTACCCGGCCTTCTTGGAGTCCCTGGGAGGGGTACTAGACAGTGCACCAACCGGGGACTCCGTTGTTCTCCTGGTGGACTTCAACGCCCATGTGGGTAACGACAGTGACACTTGGAGGGGCGTGATTGGGAGGAATGGCCTCCCCGATCTGAACCCGAGCGGTGTTTTGTTATTGGACTTCTGTGCTAGTCACAGCTTGTCCATAACAAACACCATGTTCGAGCACAAGGGTGTCCATCGGTGCACATGGCACCAGGACACTCTAGGTCGGAGGTCGATGATCGACTTTGTTGTCGTGTCATCTGACCTCCGACCGCGTGTCTTGGACACTCGGGTGAAGAGAGGGGCTGAGCTGTCAACTGATCACCACCTGGTGGTGAGTTGGATCCGCTGGCGGAGGAGGAAGCCGGACAGACCTGGCAGGCCCAAGCGTATTGTGAGGGTCTGCTGGGAACGTCTGGCGGAGCCCTCTGTCAGGGGGGTCTTCAACTCCCACCTCCGGGAGAGCTTCTCCCTGATCCCGGGGGAGGTTGGAGACATGGACTCCGAGTGGGCCATGTTCTCCACCTCTATTGTTGATGCGGCTGCTCGTAGCTGTGGTCGTAAGGTCTGTGGTGCTTGTCGCGGCGGCAATCCCCGAACCCGGTGGTGGACACCGGAAGTAAGGGATGCCGTCAAGCTGAAGAAGGAGTCCTATCGAGCCTTGTTGGCTCGTGGGACTCCTGAGGCAGCTGATGAGTACCGGCAGGCCAAGCGTGCCGCGGCTCGGGCAGTCACAGAGGCAAAAACTCGGGGTTGGGAGGAGTTCGGGGAGGCCATGGAGGAGGACTATCGGACGGCCTCAAAGAGATTCTGGCAAACCGTCCGACGCCTCAGGAGGGGAAAGCAGTGCTTCACCAACACTGTTTACAGTGCGGGTGGAGGGCTGCTGACCTCGACTGGGGATGTTGTCGGGCGGTGGAAGGAATACTTTGAGGATCTCCTCAATCCCACTGTCACGTCTTCCGAGGAGGAAGCAGAAACTGGGGACCCAGGGGCGGACTCGTCCATCACCCTGGCTGAAGTCACTGAGGTGGTTGGCAAGCTCCTCGGTGGCAAGGCTCCGGGGGTGGATGAGATCCGTCCTGAGTACCTCAAGTCTCTGGATGTTGTGGGACTGTCTTGGCTGACACGTCTCTGCAACATCGCGTGGCGGTCGGGGACAGTACCTGTGGAATGGCAGACCGGGGTGGTGGTCCCTCTGTATAAGAAGGGGGACCGGAGGGTGTGTTCCAATTACAGGGGAATCACACTCCTCAGCCTTCCCGGTAAGGTCTATTCCAGGGTGCTGGAGAGGAGAATCCGACCGATAGTCGAACCTCGGATTCAGGAGGAGCAGTGTGGTTTTCGTCCTGGTCGTGGAACACTGGACCAGCTCTATACTCTCCATCGGGTCCTCGAGGGCTCATGGGAGTATGCCCAACCAGTCCACATGTGTTTTGTGGATCTGGAGAAGGCATTCGACCGTGTCCCTCGTGGTGTCCTTTGGGGGGTGCTCTGGGAGTATGGGGTCCGGGGCTCTTTGCTAAGGGCTGTCCGGTCCCTGTATGACCGGAGCAGGAGCTGTGTTCGCATTGCCGGCAGTAAGTCAGACCTGTTCCCAGTGCATGTTGGACTCCGCCAGGGCTGCCCTTTGTCACCGGTTCTGTTCATTATATTTATGGACAGAATTTCTAGGCGCAGCCAGGGGCCGGAGGGGGCCTGGTTTGGGAACCACAGGATTTCATCTCTGCTGTTTGCAGATGATGTTGTCCTGATGGCTTCTTCGAGCCAGGACCTGCAGCAGGCACTGGGGCGGTTTGCAGCCGAGTGTGAAGCGGCTGGGATGAGAATCAGCTCCTCCAAATCTGAGGCCATGGTTCTCGACCGGAAAAAGGTGGTTTGCTCTCTCCGGGTGGGTGGTGAGTCTCTGCCCCAAGTGGAGGAGTTCAAGTATCTCGGGGTCTTGTTCACGAGTGAGGGAAGGATGGAGCGTGAGATTGACAGGCGGATCGGTGCAGCGTCTGCAGTGATGCGGTCGCTGTATCGGTCCGTTGTGGTAAAGAAGGAGCTGAGCCGGAAGGCGAAGCTCTCGATTTACCGGTCAATCTATGTTCCTACCCTCACCTATGGTCATGAGCTTTGGGTAATGACCGAAAGGACAAGATCGCGGATACAAGCGGCTGAAATGGGCTTCCTCCGCAGAGTGGCCGGGCGCACCCTTAGGGATAGGGTGAGGAGCTCGGTCACACGGGAGGAGCTCGGAGTAGAGCCGCTGCTCCTACACGTTGAGAGGAACCAGCTGAGGTGGCTCGGGCATCTGCTTAGGATGCCTCCTGGACGCCTCCCTAGGGAGGTGTTCTGGGCATGTCCCACCGGGAGGAGGCCCCGGGGAAGACCCAGGACACGCTGGAGGGACTATGTCTCTCGGCTGGCCTGGGAACGCCTTGGGGTCCCACCGGAGGAGCTGGAGGACGTGTCCGGGGTGAGGGAAGTCTGGGAGTCCCTGCTTAGACTGCTGCCCCCGCGACCCGGCCCCGGATAAGCGGAAGAAAATGGATGGATGGATGGAGTGTTGCTAACCGCTTGCTCCCTGCTAAACCAGTGGTGCGGCGGGAAGGGGCGTTACCTTCAGCAGCCTCTCTCTGGATTGGCTCTTTGGTTGCTATGATACTCGTGCTCGGAATTCCAAATGCGGAACTCCAAACTGACCCCTAGCCGAACGCTCTGGGTGACATCACACTCATTTATTCCAATTTATTATGCAGTCTATGCGCATGTGTTGAGAAATTTAAGGCCAATTCGCTAAAAAGTTTAAATATCAGCTGATATACGATTTCTACTACTATTTCTACATTGCACACCTTTCAGAGGCCAGAGCAGTAATGCTAACAACACGGTAGCACGGTAACAGCACACCAGCATTACTTCCTGGTTCATGGACTTTAACACACTTTATAAATACATGCAGGCAGCACACAGGGGTCTGATTTTGACATCAAGAGCTGCTTTTATAATATGTTTTTTTCTGTACCGGAAATATCTTACTTTATTGCGTCGCTATAACTGCTAGCCTCGATGAGCTTCATTTGATTGGAGCCAAACGCTATGAATGACGTCACACTGACTCATTTATTCCACTTCGTTATACAGTTTATGTGCACGTGTACCTGTGTGTTTGAGTGTCTAGAAGATGAAAAATCACTGTATAAACATGTGACCATTTACCTCCATGAACACAAGCAGGTGCTAACAAGGCCAAGTTACAAGTCAGATCTGCAGTGAGGCAGGGGGTCGGCTCTCAGTAAAGTTATTTGAAGCAATAAGACACCTGTAATTAATTAACATATTTTCCGGACTATAAGTCGCTCTGGAGTATAAATTGCACCAACCAAAAAATGCAAAATATTTAAGAAAAAAACATATAAGTTGAACTGGACTATAAGTCTCATTTTTTGGGGAAATTTATTTAGCAAAATCTGAGACCAAGAACAGACATTTTATCTTAAAAGGCAAATAAAAAAGTAACACTAAAATAGAGAACAACAAGCTGAATAGCAGTGCAGCACGCTAACATAACACATTTATATTTATTCAGCTACATGAAGCATAGACAGAACTGAATACAGATATTAACAATTAATCAGATAACTAAAGAATAAAAAAACAAGCTAAAAAGTTCACTCTCGGTCTCACTCCAAATCACTAAATCCACTGAATTCTTCATCGTTGGTGTTGCTTCGGTGTGTGACAATAACAAAGATGTACAATTATATATTTTAATAATTTCACATATAATTTGCATCTGACTATAAGTCACATCCCTGGCCAAACTATGAAAAGTGCGACTTATAGTCCGGAAAATACGGTAAATGCTCAATAGATACACATATAGCTGTGGAACTGTGGAACCCTTCTTTCAAAGTGATAACATCTCCATGGCAACAAGCAGGTAGCGGACACTCCACTAGTAAAGTTACTCAGTGCGCCTTTAACCTCCTTTTTTTTTTTTTTTTTTACAAATGAGGTTTTACATTTCACAAATCATAGTTTTCCTGTTTGCTTTCTTTTTTCAAGCCAGCGGAGTGTGACCAAGAATCACCGAAGTCCGGGGCAGAAGCCAACGGAGGTGGAAGAACGACTTAAACACGACTATAATGATCAAAAAGACACTCATTTGAAAAAGCACTCGCATTATGTCTACGCCTTGAATGCCATGTTTGTAAAATACTACGTCGACTGAAATGTTCTCTATCAGTGTTTAGATGGTGTCGGTACCACTTGGCCATTTATTTGTAAGCATATCTTTTAGCATACCGCCGCGTATCCATAACTGGTTGTTTACACGCTACTGAAAATAAAAATTGTTACCCATTTTGAGCAAAAACTGTAATTTAGCAAAAAACCAGCAGCAGGGCCACATGTGGCTAGAGCTGTAGTCCTCGTCTCAAGAGGTTTTCCACAGCCGAGCGCTCCAAATGTAATAATTTTAGACGCCTTTTTATTTTAATAGTACAAAATGAGGATGAGTCACAGTTGAATCACAAGCGCCGGTTAAGGAAATTATTCTCGGAGGCAAGATTGGCAAAAGATTGGTGTAATTTGCTTCACTGTGCTGTATATAAAAGGGGTACACTACGTAATCTTGTTTTTTTTTTTTACTTTTTTAAATTTATTTATTATATAGCCAATGAAAAACAGAGATTGGGGACGTTTTTAGCCTTGGTACATTACTACACATTACTGTATAAGTCCTACCAGCATCTTGTATGATATAAACTTGTCCACAGGGCTATTTTTACATTGCTGTATACACTGTTTTGTTTTTAAAGTGATATTTCTCTGGAGGTTTCAAATCCCATAGCAGGCTTACAACCTCTTGTGGGATTCTTGCGTTCCTGTTTTTGGACTCGTCAGCCGACCAGAAATAGCCGGATCTCCAAAAACATACAACCTTGGAACAGCTCTGTGTCCCAGTTTTCCGGAGTGTGCGGAAACGAGGAGAGCGGCGAAAGTTCATTTCTAATTTGGACTAAACTTTAGAAAACTTGACAGGGATTGTAGCGGGTCTGATGGGAGCTAGGTCCATCTGTGTCTCTTTGAAGTATCACTTTAAAATGTCATTTGGAAACTAACCTTCATTGTTACGAATGTAGATGTTTGAAATATTTTTATATGCGGCTTTACTTTTATAATGGCACGATAAAAAAGACTGAATCATTACTGTAATCTGCTTTTTTCTGTTCATTTTTCTAGTATATATGTTCAGGTTTTCAAGCGGTGAAAAACAAATAGATGAATTGTAATTGCTCATTTCTAACAGTGTACATTTTTTCCATAACGTTGAACTATTCAGCTAAATTTGAAAAACAGTCTTATCATTAAAAGTCCTCAAGATGGCGCCCATGACAAAAATCAAGCAGGAGCACCCAATCAATTAAGCTCAGGTGGGCACGTGGGGGTGGAACTTTCTTTTGATTGTATTTATCTTTGCTCAGTTTATATTTTTACACATTATCCTACATAAATATAGTTTTCATTTGTTTTATAAATTAAATTGCGGGACTGTCACTTTTATTTATTTATTTATTTTTATTTCGTGGGACTGTCACTGCACGCGCCGACAGTCGAAGTTATGACGTCAATGCGCGGAAGGATATTATTTTAATAGATCCGTGAGAAGGACGCGTCAAGCAGACCCTGAAAAAAAGGAGGGAAATTTTAGCTAATCATGAAAAACGTAAGTATTAGAAGGTAATATGGTCATTTAACCTCAACATTTCGACATATATTTACATTTATATCAAGTCCACATTGCCTCGTCTGGATAATTTTATACACCTAGCTAATTAGTCATTAGCAGAAAAACTTTTTTCACCAAAGTTCGTGTGAAATTTCGACGGTTATGCTAAATGTAGCCGTTTAGCTAATCTATTTCATTCATTCATTTATGCATATATTTATTTACTTATTTATTATTTTATGGTGGCTCAATTTACCTTAAGTCTTCAGGTAAATTGGGCCGTGCCTTTCAGCTAAAATGAGCCAACCTCATATGATTTTTAGCATATGTTTTGATGGTTCTCATTGCTTAAATAGTTTTATTGTAAATATATGAAAGTCTAATATCATAATATTTCATAATCATGCCCAATAGGACAAGAGCTGCAGCAGCATGATCAGAGTCAAATACAGCTGTTTTATGTCATCTTTGAGGTGATGCTGCTTTCATCATCATGATTTAAAATGGTTATAGCAACATTTTCAGTAAAACACGAGGCATACAATGACACTGCGTCTCCTGTTCTCATCAGGCTGATGGGGTGTGTCCAGTGTGTATGGGCCTTTGGAGGTGCTGTTTTCCACATGGTCTCAGGACTGTACACATCCTAACATCCGATCACTGAAGCTCTGGCCTTGGTCAGTACAATAGTGACCAAACCCAGAACTTCAGTGGCTGAGCTGAGGGATCTGTACCACAGGATTCAAGTGCTGTGTGTAAATCATGATCTTTACTCTTTGACATGTGTGTTAAAGATTTTATTTTTAAAAAAACAACAAAAACTTTAGTTTTCCTTAAAATCTCTTTGACTCATTTTGGCTGCAGAGTGGCTCATTTTAGCTGAACACAGCACTTTTCCAAAGTGTTTCCCAGCTGAAGCATCAAAAGCTCTGGGACAGAAATATTTTTTATATTTTATGTCTTCTGTTTTATCCCGAAATAAAGGTAAGAATCAGTACCTATAAAAACATGATTCGATGCCAAACATTACTTCAAATTATTGTCAGTTGATTTACCAAAAATGCCCTATTTACTTGACATATAGGGGGAACTAAACGTTTTGTTCAGCATGAGATCTCAGGAGAGTGACGTGGGAGTGCATGAATGCACTCAAATGTGTGAGTTTCACAGCGAGTACATGAGAGTTGACAGCCCTGGTCATTAGCCACACCAGCAGTCTCCATAGGCTCTTGGACTACTGTTTTTTCCCTTAACCTGCACCTGTGTTTTCAGGCAAAACTGGAAAAAACTGTTACAGTCTGTCAAATATATTCTTATTTTGGCCAATGTAGTAGTCCACTAGAGTGAACAAAATATGTGCCATGGAGTTTTGGAACTTTTCCTAAGTTATACAATGTATGGAGGAAAGTTTGGTTTTAATTACAAAGTAGGCTATATGTTTAGGAAGATGGTCACATGGGATGATTCAGGGCTGGCATAGGCTGTGCAGTGGATAGGATCTTAAATCAAATTAGTGTAAATTATAAAACGCTGGCATGGCTTCACTGGGCTTTCAAAAGTTACATTTGAGTTAAAGTAACTGCTTGGGGGCACAATACTTTACTGTGCAGAGTTCAGCCATGTGCCAAAAGTGACTCGCTGTACAAAATAAGATGAATGTAAAACTCCAACACATCTTTTTATTTAAATAGACCAAGAAGCTCTGCAAACAGCTGCCAACTGGATTTGATCAAAACTAATAAAACCCAATAGAGGTGTAACATTTTAGCCTATATTTTCATACAGTGAGATAAATTGAAGATACTAAAAATACATAAGCTGTCAGACGGTTACCAGACTTGTGTTTACAGCTGGCACGGGTCATGTCAGGAGCTAACCGAACATTGCGCTAATCCGACGTCTCATTAGCGCCCCTCCACGGATCCGGCGAGGACACTTTTCATTTGGGTGAGTGATGCCCTTGAGCAGGTGTGTGGACTGTCCCATCGAGAGGCTATGTCCCACAGAAGGGGCGGGAGAGGCAGAAGCAGAAGCTCCTCTCTCATCCTTTCTCCTCTCTTCTCCCTCCTTCTTTCACATCCTCCCTTGTCCTCCCTCCTCTTCTGTCCTTCTCTCTCCTTCTCCCTCTTCCTCTCTCCTCTCTTCTTTCTCCTCTCTCATCCCTATTTCTCCCTCTTCCACACTCGTCTTCTTTTCTCTTCTCTTCTCCTCCCTCTTTTCTCCTTCTTTCTTGCTCTTCCTCCTTTCTCTTCTGTCCTTCTTTTTCTCTCCTCCTCCCTCTTCCCCTCTCCTTCTTTCTCCCCCCTCTTCCTCCCTCTTTCACACTCCTCTCTTCTTTCTTCTCCTCCCGCTTCCTCCCTTTTCCTCTCATCTTCTCTCTCCTCCTCCCTCCTCCTCTCCCCTCCTTCCTTCTCACTCCTCCTTCCTCCTCCTATCGCCCCCTCCTCCTCTCCTCCTCCTCCCTCATTACTTCATTCTGAACGCTCACTGCTTCGTCTGTACCATCCATCTCTGCCAAACCGTTTGGAGTTGCATTGTGAAATGTCCTGGAGTTTTATAGTTAAAAATTTCAAACTAAAGCTGATTTCATTTTTGTACGGAGTTGCGTAATCTGAGGGAAACCGAATGTATGCAAGCTCATTATAAAAGGCTATTTGAATACGCCTTAGACATAGTAACTTCAGAAGTTAGCCATAAAAATGCAACCTCAAAATGATATCTATCGGACCTAAGCAGGGCTAAACTGGTACAGTTTCTGAGATGCTATCACTCACCTCACAGCAAGAAGGTTCTAGTTCCATTCTTAAAGTGGGCGGGGCAAAAGTTGCAGTACTGTAGTTAACTAAAGAAATTCTATGTAATTATATAGCAAAGTAAGTAACAATTGGGCCAACCGAAAACTCGCTAGCTAGCTAACCTACTCCACATTTTCTCCTTTCTGCTGTTGTACATGTAAATCCTTATCGTCTTAATTTAAAACTATTTTGAAGACGCTGTATTTGATTTTTACCGTCTTAAAAAGATGAAAATCAGAGCTAGTTCATTTTAAACGGTTTGCAGTGGTTATTCCTCACTGTCCTTACGCATTCCGAGTATCGTAATTATTCACCGCAATGAGTTTAGAAGCTCTTTTCACGCCTTTCAAAGACCAGTGCGGAGTTTTGTCGCGACAGTAAAGCTAGCAACAACTACCATGCTAACGTACACTTCCTGATTATAATTAGATGCAGACTTATTTTGATTGTATACAATATATCTGTACTGGAGCAGGACACATTTTGCTCAAATACATGGAAACAAATCAGATGTTGGGCCTTTTATTAAAATGAATGAACACTTTTTTGCCATGTAGAGTTGTTGAGGAGTTAGTGTAAATATCAAATTCAAAAACTTGACTGCTTTGGCGTACTGTCTATCAAATAACTTCCAATATTCCCTATGTGCAGCAGGTGGCCATGTGTTGAGAGTCTGGGAGAGAGAAGAAGCCAGCGGGTCGCCCATTCATCTGCTCTGGCCCCGGCTCCGCGGTCGGCACATGTAAGAGCCAGAGCGGCGTCCTCCCTCATTCACACCACACCATGAATATCATGAGCTCACACTGCTGCTGGCTCACTGGGCACTTCACAGCCCATTGACTTCTGGCTTCCTGAGAATGTGTGCTGAGGACATCTGGGAAAGGAAGACGTATACAATGAAATAATCTGGTGAGCTGTGTAACTTTTCTTGTGGGGAGTCTTTTACACGCTGTGGTGAAACGTAACAAAAGTAGGAAACTACAGATACCTAAAACACATACTTAAGTACATTTTAAAGTGGATACTTTTTTATTTTTGCTGCACTACATTTGAGAGAAGGTATTTTTGTACTTCACTGCATTTTTGACTTTTGGACTATAAAGTATTTTTTATTATTGTTTGAGACCTGCAGAAAAGGCGCAGGGGTTTATTTTTAGCAAGTTTATAGTTTGAGCACACAATATAAAAGAAAAAAAAATTTGATTCAGTCGTTTTTATTGAATACAATTCAGCACAAATCTTTATCATAATCACTACATTTGAAGCTTTAAGCCTCAAAATGTGTGTGAAATACTTATACTTTTTACTCTTTAAGACTTTTACTTTAGATTTTTACATGTGATAGTTTTACTTGAGTATTTTTTATTATTATTTCTTTGCTCCAGTATCTGTACTTTTACAACAAAATTCACTGCTGAAATATGATTCTTGCATTAGTTTATCAGTTCATATGTCAGTCTTTTGGTCAAGTTGGTCAATGGACACTGCCGTATAAAATGTGAACTTTGAAATATTATATATAACTTTGAGGTATTCTTTCCAATACCTCAGTCAGCAGCAACATGTCGGTATCGATCTTGCCCATCCCTACCTTTAAAGCGGCCTCTATGGTTAAAATAGTTGTGTTGCGATTAGAGTAAACATCCCACTATTGTTTCACCACCTCAGGCAGGTTGGCAAAGCGTCAGATTCATCCCACGTCCCACACAAACTAAGGCTTTACTCGCTCAAAAATGTAGTTATGTAGTTTTGTTTTCATATTAACGGTTTTCTTTTCAATTAATGATGAACCAAGTAAACGGTAGTGAACTATCAAACAAATAAATGTATTTTATCTTCCCAGACGCTGTTCCATCCCTCTTCCATCTAGTCCCATCTGCTCCGATTTATCCTTCTGCTGTTTTCAGGTAAGAATATTTCATAAGCTCTGTATATCTTCTTTTTTTCTCGTTTCCTTTGTTAACAATGTGGTTTGGTTTACATCACGGTCAAACACACATTAGCTATTGTGTGTTTTTAGCTCACTGTATGAATGTACTTTTACTTTATACCTGACACTATACAATATCCTTCAGGTTTTATACTCCAAGATGTATAGTTCCATTAGAGTGTTTATTTAAATATTTTAGCTACTCGAGTTAAAGAAAGGCAGACGTACGCCAAACTTGTTTACAATACAACTATATATAGAAGTGTTTTAAAGTGCGAGTTCATAACGGCGACCCATGTGCAGCATTTATCATCTGAATAACTTAAGGTTGAGTTAGAAAGAACATGAACATTCTGGCCAGGGCTGGACGATACGAGAAAAATAAAGGGTATAAACATTAAGTTTATTCTATATATTATGGGATCATATAGAAATATTGAGATCTACGTGTTAAAATCAGTGGTAGAACATAACGTAACATAAGTAAAAGTAGTTATGTAAAGTTTTTAGGTAAAGTACAGATGCCTAAAAACTTTACTAGTGTAGGTTTTGAAGTGGATACTTACTTTACTTTTACCTCACTATATTTAAGAGCAGGTATCTGTTCTTTCTACTCAACTACATTTTTGAACAGGACTGAAAAATAAGAGTATTTTTTTTATTATTGTTTGAGACCTGCTGAAAGATCGAGTTCATAATTTGAGCAAACAACAATATACAAATAAAAACATCTAAGAAAACTGATCGATTCAACTGATTCTGCTGAACAAAATTCAGCACAAATCTTTATCAAAATCGCGACATTTGAAGCCTCATAAGACCTCAAGATATGCACAAAATGCTTTTATTTTAGTGCATTATTTAGTACATTTTTAAGCACATACCTTAATACTTTTACTTACCATGACCACAACACTACTAGGTTGGTACTGAAAAAACAACTGATTTGACTTTTGACATTTTAAAGCAGAACTATGCAATTCTGATCGATAGGGAACAGACTCAAAAGCGGTTTTTGCATATAAAACAAAATAATGTTGGCAAATATCTAAAATAAAGTGCTAGGATTTCCCAGAACTCTCTTCAGGTCATGTCGGCCATATTGCAAGGATGATTTTCCACACGTAGATAGGAGAGAGTGTCGACAAATGCTTCAGACACATGAAAATGCATATTTACCCATCACAGGAACTTAAAAAGACATTTAATGAGGTAAAAATTAGGGATGCACCGGTCCAGCTTTTTCGATTCTGATACCGATTCTGATACTACGGCGGGTCTAATAGTCTGTAGAAACCGAAAAAAGTATTTATTTCCTTTAAACTAAACTGAAATAGTAAATAATAATGTTATTTATCTCTTAAGTAACAACAGAACAAAGTTGTTCTGTGGTTCAATTCAACATCATGAGACTTTCTTGGCCACCTCTCACCATTTTTTCGTCCAACTAGAATATTGGCTAAACCGATGTCCGATCCAGTAAATTTCTTTGTATCGGTGCCAATATCGAATTGGTTAATCCCTAGTAAAAATGTTTCTTAGTTCTGCTTTACTTTTCTCTATCTGACTCAGAATGACAGTTTTGTTTTGTTTTTTTTACTTTGGCATTATTATGATACATTTAGTTTCTTGCGTAATGGATATTGACAGTATAGTGACATTGATAATTTTGCAGTATTGTGCAGTCTTGATTAAGGCATCTGCTTGAACACAGATGCAACTAAACGCTCTCCATTACGAAGCTTCATATCTCCTTTCTCATCCATCATAGTCCAATGGTTTTGATGCTCTAACAGTTGTGGACACAGGCAGCTGGTCACCGCTGGAAGCTCTCAGTCTCTTTTCACATCTCATTAACACTGACAGTGAAGAAGACTAATTACTCATGTGTGAAGTCAGAGCTGGTTTAAGCAACAATGACGGCTCTCGACTCGACAACCACGCTGCAGTAATCTTGTATAATGTATTACACTTCTTAAGGTAAGTTAGTATAGATTCCCCAGAGTGTGCTGTTAACGTCAGATGCACACACAGCCCCATAGAGGTTAAATGCCTTAAGTCAAATACATCGTACCTTGTCTTATTGCGTTTGCCCGTCTTTTATATGGATGGAAATGGTCAAAAGTAATTGAGTGTGATTATGTGCTTGGAGCCGTTACGCACGATTGCACCAAACCCATGGGAAATATACAGTACACTGCATTTCATGTCACTCAGTCCCACTTATTTGTCACGTCTTGCCTCTCGTCTCCAGCAGGGGGCATTGCAGCTCCAGTAATGCCACCGCTCAAACTGTATTCTGGTGAAGTCTATTAACAACATCAGAACAAAACGTAGCTGCGGGGTGTCTAAAGTTTGCTATTGAATGCTTTTTAACCAAAGAGCACTAGGTTTAATGGAACATGTGTACTGGCTCATTGTGTAAGTTAATGGGCAGAACTTTGAAACAGGATTAAATAATTGACTTAAAAGCAGTGTCTTAACGTATCCTTGTTGTAAGCCTGGTTTCTTGCTAGCGCTGATTACAGCTGATTTGTAAACATATTTTTTCCTTTTAATTATGTGTATATCTCAATAATTACTATTGCCCTGACAATACTGATAACTGAACTGCGTTTGTGTGTTTTATCTCGCAGTGCAGACACTCTCCAAAAATGTAATTAGTACTTCAGTGCGCAAACTATTTCACTTTTCAATAGCCAGCCACTGCAGAAAAACAATCGTAAACAATGAGGACAACTGATAATGGAAGGGATATTAAGCCCAGTGGTGGAACGTGGTGAAGTACAAGTAGTAAAAGTACGGTAGAATTTTGAAGTATCTGGGCTTTACTTAATTACATTTTACAGTGGATACTTTTTACTTTTATTTTACTACATTTGAGAGCAGTATTTGTATTTTCTACTCAACTACATTTTTGAGCTGGACTGAAAAGCTAAAAGTACTTTTCAAATGATTTCAGGGGTTATTTTTACCATGTTTGTGGAAACCTCTTGACTAAAGTTTTCAAGTTTAAGCTTCGTCTTTGAATAAACAACAATACACACACAAAATTTACAAGAAAAATTCAGAAACTGATTCATATTGATACTCTTAAAGTACATTTTTAAACAGGTAGTTAAGTAGAGTTTTTCATGTGATAGTTTTACAGTGGCCAAAAGTTAATTATCTCAATTATCTGTACTTTTACTTAAGTAACAGTATTTCTTCCAGCACTCATTAAAACTAAGTAAGTAGAAACAGTGCAATAGTGGATTGCAGGTGTTAAGTTAAGATAAAAGCTAACCAAGTCCTTTAAAAGTAAGAAACTTGTTCATATAAAGTAATGAGTCGTTATCTCTTTGTTGGTTTGCAAGTGCCGTATCTGACTAACAGGATTGCTGCTGTGTTCATCCAGTAATTTGAACACGAAAATGTTTTACCTGGTTCAGAAAATGACTACTATTTTAAAATCGGCTTGTATTGATTTGGTGCAGGTTGGAAATCAAAATGATGTGACTGCAGAGGGATGAAAGGAAAGACTGTCAAGTGAAAGAGAGAGAGGAAAATGTGAAATGAGCAATAACGGGAGGAGTGCTTTGTGTTTGACGGGCAGAGGAAACGGGCTTTGGACAGATATTGAAAACACTGAAGTATGATTGGTGCCTCGGTGCCAAAACACTCTCTCACAACTCCTCAGGGACATGTTTGTTTCACCCAGCATCCATCAATTCTTCAACCCCATCCAATTCTAAGAAAAATAATGTGCCAATATAAGAAATCGAAAGTGAAAGCTTGTGGAGAGATGAGACCTCTGCCAAGGCATTGATCCGGCAGTGTCTTAAAATTAGGATTGTCAGATAATAATCGATACTAAAACAAGCATCGAAAACTAGATATTAAAAAAACTCACAGGACAGAAATGAACCTTTCCTGAATGGCTTTAGAATGAGCTTGAGCTGTATCAGAACAAGTATAAGACTATAATACACAGATGGACCACTATGGAACCTACCTGGACGACTGAGGGATTACACAAATATAAGGCCGTGTGGTAATATAAAAGGAAGTACTCCAATTTAATGTCGAAAATGTTGGCGTCTCGAGAGCCTCTCTACGGCTGGGAAAGGTCGCTATCTGTCAGAAGAGAACAACACTGTATAAAATGTATTTATAAGGCACTACTTGATAGACTGCCTGAATATCTCACTGGCTTGTTGAACTTTGATACGAGAACTTTTAAAACAAGATCTCAAGATAGTGTAAGTCTAAAAACTGGCCGCACTAGATCTGAAATTGGAAAAAAAAAAAAAGCTTTGGTTATTTTGCGTCTTAAAAATGGAATACATTTCAAGGATATGCAAAACAGGAAACACCAGTGCCACTAATGCAGTTTAATAATCTGGTGATAAACATTTATACTCACACCTGCTCCTGTTTTTAATGTTTTAATTGGACATATGTATTAATTAGTTTTGTTTATTTTTGTTTGTATTGTTCTGAATTTGAACAGGGCACTCATGAAAAGAGTCTGGTCCTCTCCTTGAGCTCTCTCTGTATAAATAAAGATGAATGAAATGGAAAAATAAATGAGTCAAAGCTAAATTCGTTGGTCGTCATGACAGCAAAAAGAGCACAGGATGTTTGTGTTCTGTTTTAAATCATTAAATATATATCAATAAATTGGAAAAGTATGTAAAGTAATAATAGCCTACAAATTTGGATAATCGGTATAGAATTGATGTCTGAAGTCATCATGTTGGACCAACTACGTCTATAATTTGAGTGTTGTGATGTTTAATTCTAATACTTAAAACTTTTTAAATGCGGAACAATGTCAAGGTTTAATAGTTTTAATGCCTGGGGTGGATCTGGAGCTGTGTGGGTGGAGGTTTAACCCAAACTACACCCTGAAGCTCAAAGTTGATGTCTATTTTTTTCATGTTTTTATCTGTAAATGAAAGTAATTGTGTTGCTTAGAAGAAGAATATAGCTGTAGGAAGTGCGTTTCGCTAGGCTTGTATCAAATTTAGATTGTTGGACCTAGAGGATGGCATTTTGCTCTTTTGTTTGAGAATGAAAGTCTTTATCTACGTCCTTGTAGAAGGTCACCTGTCTGCGCAAAGAATCAGCTCATTATATTCATTACACAGAGACAAACTGTTACAGGCATCATATGGCCGTGTGCGTGTGGGTCCCATCCCGACTGTCTGAAGGAAATTAATCATGATTGTTATACATGGGAAATGCGTGCTGACTGAAAACACAGAGCACGAGTCGTACAAATGCGTTGAATTGTTAATCGCCGCGTGTTCTAAGGTTTTGCATCAGCGCTTCATTGCATCTATGAAGATTCTTTGTTTATAATAACTACGCAATTTGCCTTAGTAAAGCATGAACAAAGACTTAATTCATAATTAACAAATAGTTTATTAAGATTGTTTCAAGGTTTGGTAACTATTTAGGGTTAGGATTTACGGTTAGGACATTATTATGCTGTTACTACCCCGGAATATTCTTAATAAAGTATTTGTTCATTATGAAGTCATATTTCATGCTTTTATTAAGACTAATTAAGGTGAAGTTATTATAAAGTGTTACCAATTTCTTTTTTGTTTTTAATAGCAGCTTGTTATAAGAACAGTTCAGTTGCAGACAAAATTGTTTTCGTTTTTCATTAGAAAACTAGTCAAACAATTATTTTCATTGTGCCTGGGAAATTTAATCAAATATTGATCAATGATATGATTGGGGCTTTGATAGAGGTAAATGGTTAGAGGTTGCATATTTATACAGCGCTTTTCCACCTTTTAGGCACTCAAACCGCTTACATCAAAGCATCAATCATTCACACACCAGTGTACGCAGACATGGGGGGCGAGGTGGGTTAAATGTCTTGCCCCATCTGCGGGAGTTGGAATCATGCCGCCAACCCATGTGTCGGTGGATCTGACCGCTCAACCAATGATGTTTACGTCAAGAGCGGGATTCGAACCGCCAACTTTAAAACACTTTACCAATTGAACTACTGTCACCCACTACCATAAAACCCATTTTCCTCGCCAGTGTCGTGTGTTATACATTTATACTGATTCACAATGATGAAAATGGTCCATAATTATTTCAGTAGTTTATTTCTATTTAATCGTAGCTGCCCTACCACAAAATTAACCTTGCCCTTGTTTATTGAGGTATCTGACGCAGTTTTAGACCAGGTGAGCCATAATTGCAGTACTTGTATTTATTTGAAAGTAATTTGCACTTCTTATTCATGTTGTCTTGACCTCAGTGGATTTTTAATACCCGCCGCACTCAAAGGCGTAGTATTCAGCACTGAGCACAAACGCTCTCTTGGCTCTTGGCTTGCCTGTAAATGCCTGTATTGATCTAGACTCCTACTTCCTACTACCAAAGCATCCCCAAGCCCTCTGTTGTGGTGATTTATGTAGTCCACGGGCAGGACGCCTTGTCATCCCCCTCATTTAGTATTAAACAGCTACAAGCACACAGCCCCGGCTCCTCGCTATCTCTGCGTATGCTCCCTGCAGTCCATCATCCGGCGGCCTGTGCTTGCAGCAGCTTTGAAGTTCATAAAGTGTGAAGCGAAAGGCGGGCTCATCTGATGGTCACCGCTGCTCAGGTGGAAAGGCCAAGCTCAATAAAGGCGTGATAGTGAGAGGGGCAAAAACATGCACACATGCACACGAGCCATGCAACGCTTCTGTTGCCGTCGGACCAGTGTGTGCAATGAAGATCGGAGATACTTGAATCGGCCTGACAACTATGGAAATTCAGCTTTGAAAATGTACTAGAAATCGTCAAGTCTGTCAGTTTTATTGTAGATGAACTATGATTGAATAAATATGTTCCTTTTGCAGTAGCACTGATAGTAGAGTGCTTATATTGGTCCAAGTTGTTGGTTCAGTCACAGCCCCAACCATAAACTCTATAAAGAAGTTCACTAAGGAAGCGTTCAGCTCCAGTCAAATGAAGCTCATCGAGGTTAGCAGTTATAGGGGTGAATTTGGAGCAGAGTTCCATATTTAGAATTTCCACCATGGGTATCGTAGCAACCAAAGAGCCAATCTGGAGCGAGGCTGTTGAATGTAACACTCTTTCCCTTAGCAACGTTGTCAATCTAACCAGTTGCTCCAGTTGCTAACGCTAGCTGGAGCGACGTCAGGGAAAGAAGGTGCCTGATTTGTCTGGTGTTAATGTTCAAATCTTCATTTACGGACACAATAGCAAAATAAAAAATACCAGGATCATGTAGAGCGGGTTAATATGAGCATTTTAATATCCAAATGACAAGCCTGACAGCAGCAGTTACATAGACAGAGGTGACAGATTCTCAAAAAAATGGATAGGAGCCAGAGTTAATGGAGCCGCAAGCTCGCCCATGCTCAGTTCCCATTTGGAACACAGAGGCTAGCAGGTTAGCTGTGTCCATTTATATATATACAGACTCTAGGGAAGACACTTGCCTTACCCACCTTACCTCTGAATGAATGTGAGTGATTGGTGGTGGCCAGAGAGGCTGTTGCCACAGATTGGAGGCCACAAGTCTGTCAGTGAAACCCTGAGCAGCTATGGTTGGAGAAATACAGTTTCACTGTACAGTATAACACAACACAAAGTACTATATAAGTCATTATTAATATTGTCCTGGAACAAATTCCTGTCAAGCAATAATTCAGAGGCTCGTTTTTTGAAAAATCAAAGAAAATGTAGATCATGTCCATCCATTAATATTGAGCGTACATGCGCGCTCCACCAAATGAGTTCAATGAATATATAATTCTTAGCTATTTCTACATGTGGATGTCTCCCTTTCAGCCACTGATCAAGGGCACCCTTTTGCCCCAATCGTGTTCAACGTAGATTTCTCTGAAGACGTAATGATTATGTATGTGAAATATAAATGACCCGAAGACGTCAAGATATAAAAAGGGTTCTTTAATTCTCGATTGAGTACTCTCCGTGATTTGTGGTGAAGAGCAGCGTTAATAATTTGAGTGTGATAATGAAAATGGAGTGCTTACAACAGTAAAGTGCATTCACAAACACACAAAATAAAAGTACATAAATAACTGCAGTGATTCGTGTGACAACAAAAATGCTGAATTAAACACTGCAAATCATAGTTTCGTAATCACAAGAAACATATCTGAAGGGAGGAGCCAGCTACACTGAAACTAACATAGCTATTTGTTTTAGGCACCGTTCACCGTTGGTATAGTTCAGTAGACCTAGCTGAGTGATATTTTGCATAATGGTTCAGCCCAATAATGAGTGCTCTCACATCTATTAGCACGCTGGCTAGCATTATTGTTTTCCTTGTTGTGATTTAGATCGGAGGATGGAGTTATAAATAGGAGATGAGTGATGTCTAAGGCCCCCCATCCCTGTTCAAAAATGGATAGTCTTTCCTAACAAAAATTGGCTCGGTAACTCTCCTCTCAAACAATTTATTTTTGTTGGCTAAGATCTGTACTGTTACTACCTTCAAAGGAGCGGTTAGTGGCTTTGAGATGGAGATGTGCAGCAGACTGGGGTCCCGAGCTGCTCTTGTGACAGTGTTTGTACGTTCTCTTATGGAGTGGCATTGCTTTGAGGAAGAAGAACCCTGTTCCTTTAAATAACAGACACTAGCACTGACAGTGCAAGTTTAACCTTGTGCACAAGCTTCCCGGTTTAAACATTGCAGTTTTACATTTGAATTTTATGAACAATAACAAATCAGGAATAATGAAATAATCACCTGAGAAATAGGCAGGTGATCGCTACCAAATACTATGTCTCTTGTTGCTGCTACACAAGTCCTGTGGTGGAAGGTAAAGAAGTTGTAAAGTACTAAGTAGAATTTTTAGGTATTTGTACTTAAAAGTAATGAGAATCAACTGTAAAATTTATTTGACTACATTTGAGAGCAGGTATCTGTACTTTCTACTCCACTACATTTTTGAACAGGACTGAAAAGTAAAAAGTACTTTTCATATGACTTGAAGGGATATTTTTTACCATGTTTGTGGTCTTGACTAAAGGTTTCGAGTTCAAGCTTCGGCTTTGAGCAAACAAACATAAATACACAAAGTTCATAAGAAAAATTAAGACTTTTATTCATATTGCTGCTGTTGACCAAACCATGTAGCTTTGTTTTTAATTAATATGACTACATTTAATTAACAACACTGTGTGAAATACTTATTACATTTCTTAACGGGTACTTTAAATACTTTCATGTTTGTAGATTCTTTTTTTTTTCACCTGAGACTTTTACTTGAGTAACTTTTTGCCTCTGTATCTGTACTTCATCCACCACTGCACAAGTCACACTGCTTGTTAACTCAATGTGAAAACATCCGAGGGCTAACATAAACCATCGGCTGTAACAACAACAACAGACATCCATCACTTGTTTTGTGATTTATATTGGATCGTATCATGAAAATAAAAGTCAGTTTTAATATATTTACCCGACATTCAGGCATCACTCGCTAGGCAAAAGTCAACAGCCTGTGCCCATGAACAAGGGTGAATCTACAAGAGCATACGTGTGTGCAGTGTGCCTTCTATTGGAGTGACAGAAAAATAAGTTGTTGTTTTTTCCCCACTAGGCTACAATTAAAATTAGCATTAGGTAAAAAAAAAAAATTTCTCTTGTCATTTGATTGGATAGACACTAGTAGTCAGGGATGTCTTCATAGTATGCATCCATGTACAGTTGAACACATCAGTATTCATCATCACGGTCCCACCGCTACTGTGTTAGTGCAAATTCCATGTAAAGCAGATGTAGCAAAAAATGAAGTTCACTCGACCCCAATATATTCCCAGCAGCTCCTGAAAATTGCTTTTGCTTTGCCCCTTCCACTTGATATCTTTTTGCCAATCACAGAAGTCGGGCTTGTCCTGCGTGTCGATGCGTTGTCAGCTTAAGTATGGAGCACATATATGCCGACTCAGCAGCTGTCTCCTACAAGAGAGCCGGGCCACGCAAAAGGAATCTGTTCTCGCACCTGACACTTTTCAACTTGAAAGACTGACGAAAACAAAGTACAGTTAGAGCGCGGTCCGTTGGGCAAACAGCATTTCTTTGTGCTGTCTCTCAGAGCAGGCCGGGGTTTGTGGCTGCAAAGAGACTGAATACGACCCAGAGCTGTAGTAGTAAACGAGCTGTTGAACTATACTGCTTCCATGAGTACTTTGAAACATGACAAATTATATATTTGATCTGTCTAAAATAGATAATTCCTAAAATATATTATGCAAAAATGTCTCTTGTGAGCTTTAAGCCATGTTATAATGTTGTTACCTTCTCAAAAACATACCCAGAGTTGTTTTGTTTCATTCACACGTTTGAGTTACCCTTTATTAGTTTGTTTACATCTCCAAAGCTCAAAATGCTCTGTTGCACCTTTTTTCTAGTTAATGGCTACCTTTCACCTTTAGTCCAGTAGAGATTGGAAATTCCAGGACTGAAATCATTGAAATGATCCTAGTGGACGTGTATGGAGTTTAGAAACATAGTGGAGCACTTCCTTTATTATCACATGACTTAATGGCGTATTTTCAAGCCGCCATATTGCCGAACAGTTCCCGTTTTCACCTCCACCGGTACACGCCCACTGCTTTGTATGTATGTCGTTTTTCAATTTTATTTTCTTAATCGATGATCCAGTTTTCTAACTCAGAAGTGAGCGGACTTGTTTCTTTCATGAAGTTGTTTTAGATGAATATTGTGATTTAAAACATGCAAATTATAACAATGATCCATGGGCATCATAGATTATAACTACAATAGGGCTTCTTTGGATTTAATTGAGCTAATTTTGAAATAAAACATGTTGCATTGTAGATTTAAGTCTTTAATTTCAAAATGACCAAGTAGCTTAAGTATGAAAAGTAATATTAAAACTGCATTACACACACAAACACTTGTTTTCAAAGTTGCAGGTAAGCACGGTACATAATATGCAGCTCTTGTCTCTCCTTATGATAACATACTCTAGTTTTCCATTTATTCTCCAGCCGCAGCCACACTGAATGTAAGCTGAACATGAAGAAAAAGAGCCCTCGATAATTTTCTCTCAGGAGTGAAAGCCCACTCACCTGGTGCTGGACGATCAATGCTGTAATGAGTTAAAGAAGCAGCCAGAGAGATTTGACGGTGAAGCTGCGAGACTCAATGATAAGCACTTACTGAAATGTCACACATTTGATCAATAATATAACCGTTTCGCTTCGTAATTCAGAGCACCTGGCAACACGGGCACTGCAGACTTCGAAGAAAGGAAGGAATATGCCTCAAGGTGATGGCATTTCCAAACGACCCGCTCCGTAGTGCCGTCTGAAGCTTGTCCCACAGTCTGCAATGGACAAACTCATAAAAGGCAGAGTATATAGCAGCTGAACTCTCTTCTTATTTACTACTGTTGTACCGGGCGGAGCTCTGAATCAGCTCCTCTCCGTGCTGACTTATGGCTCAAACAACAATGAAGGACAACTCTTTCATTTTGTTCCGACATCAGCGACTCTGACTCACGAGCTGCCGTCTTCAAGGAGCAGCGTACGGCCATGACAAGGCTTTTGGCAATAATGTTATCTTTTGAATGACCGCCGTGGTAATTTAATACAAATGACATTCGTAGACCAATCAATACACCATCACGGCTGTAATTGTGAAGGTCTAAGTGGTATGATGTGTCTTTAATTTTTTATTTTTTTTTCATTAGTAATCTGGCTCAATAGCTGGCGAAGCAAAGTCCCCTCATTATTGTGGATTCAAGGCCGAACACCAAGAATTACTCCTCTAATCACAGTTTACTCCTACCGCACACAGTATTCTTTAAACTAGTTTCTATGCAGTTTGAATCCCGCGCTTGATATAAGCATCATTGGTTGAGCGGTCAGATCCATTGACCCACACATTAGCGGTGCGATTCCAGGTCCCACAGATGAGCGCTGTCGTCGTGTCCTTGGGCAAGATACTTAAACCACCTCATCCCCAATGTCTGAGTACGAATTGTTTATGAATGTGCGTATGAATAGGTGAGTAGTTCCTTGATGTAAAGCGCTTTGAGAGCCTAGAAGGTAGAAAAAGGTATAGTCCATCCATCCATTTTCTTCCGCTTATCCGGGGCTGGGTCGCGGGGGAGCAGTCTAAGCAGGGACTCCCAGACTTCCCTCACCCCAGACACGTCCTCCAGCTCCTCCGGTGGGACCCCAAGGCGTTCCCAGCCAGCCGGTCTTCCCCGGGGCCTCCTTCCGGTATAATCATTATCGAAGAAGAGTTTGAAAGTTGTAGAAAGGAAATGGACTCAACCAATTCCGATACCGAGATGATGATAAGACAAAAGAATGTGATTTTCAACATTAAATTGTAGTACTCTCTTTTATATTCCCGTGTGGACATACATACGTGTAATCCCTCAGTCGTCCTGGTAGGTTCCATAGTGGTTCATTGACATATTCTAGTCTATGTGTCTTATACCTGTTCTGATGCAGCTCAGGGTTCATTTCTGGCCTGTGAATGTGACTTTTTTAGTATGAATACCTGCTCAAATGAGTATCTAGTTTCGATACTAGTTTTAGTATCGATTAGTATCTGACTTTCGCTACTTTTGACAACCTTAATTGTCAGAGGATTGTACTAGAATTGATAAACTGCTGTGCTAATCGAGTCTTGCAAAAATAAATGTGTAAGGAAAAATAAGAGTTAGATGTTAGAATAACCAACTAATAAGGTTTTATCTAATTAAAACAAAAACAGTACAGCACTATGTTTTTGTAACCTACTACGCCTGCGTCTTCCCATCCTTCCTTCTCCAGCTCAAAACATGCTAAACTCCTCACCCTGCCAGTTCGCTTCTGTTGTGACAAGCTTGGACTGCTCCTTGACTTTGGCCACCATTTTTAAACGAACAAGACTTCATCGTCCATTGTCTGTAGATTCTTATAGGGGCCGCACATCTCCTGTCGTACTTTGACATATCTTTTTTTTTCTTCCCCTTTTTATGACCGAGCACACGACACTGATTTAAGAGTCCTAGCAAGGGCGCCTTTTGTACCCCCACAATCCAACAGCTTGTCTGGCTCCTTCGAGTGGAGTGAGGCTCGGCAGAGGTGGGGCGGCCATTGTTGCATAGACAGGTATAGTAATTACATTCTCCCCCTCATTCAGAACCCTATCTCCGTACAGCACCGGCACTCCCCTCCTCTAAGTCCATTATATGCTTGCCAGATGGAACAAAGGGACAACATTCAATGGGTTGGCGCACGCTAAGAGACATTGACCGGGTCCAAGGCTTCGACATCAAATCGTGTCATGGTTGCTCGCGGGCTACACTCTATGATTTTTAATTTGTGGTCTCCGGGGGCGACGTTGTATCAGCTGCGGGATTATCGTCATGTCATGGTGCGAGTGCACTTGAAAACCCCTTCAGCCTCGCTACGACTGGGCAGTTTCGATTGAACTCGGACTTGGCCATGCACTACTCTTCAGTTCAGTAGTGGAAATGTGGTCGCGTTATCATAACAGTGGGTATATTACGCAAGGAAGGAGTCAGGAAGGCGGTTAGAAGGCGTTTCTCTGAGATTTGTTTTTTTTATTATTATTTCATTGGTCTTTATTTATACAGGGGTTGCCCAATGAGAGCACTCAGATTCAGACTCTACTTTTCATGGTCGCTCTGTCAATTTAAAACATTAAAAACAGGTGCAGATGCGAGTATAAATGATTATCACCAGATTATTAAAGTGCAGAAGTATCTAATTGTGTATGTCCCTGAAATATATTTCATTTTTGGGAAGTAAAACAGCCAAAAGCCCTTTGTCCCCATTTCAGTTGTGAGGCAGTAGTACTTTAGACTTATACAGTCATGAGATCTTATATTACATTTTCCTGTATCATTGAGACAAATGAGACATTCAGGCAGTCTATCAAGTAGTCCCTTACAAATACATTGTATACAATGTATTTGTATTGGTATCTTCTGACAGATACCAATGGCTAACCTACTTTTTCATAGAGTGTACAGTGATGGGTTTTAAATTCATCAGCTGTTATGAAATGAAGGGCTGAGTGAAGGAGTGTATCCAAAGGTTTCAAAGTAGAGGCTGAAGTCTGCACATATATTACGTCTCCATAATCCAGTACAGAGAGAAAGGTTGCTTTAACATTTTTTCTGTAATTCAGAGGGATACAATGAGATGAGATGTTGTAATGCGATGAAGCCTGTACTGATGTACAGTAATGGGTCTGTTGTATGGAGGGGCAGTTTTAAATAAGCTCTTACATAGACTTCTCTACCAATGCTATTACTGACTACTGTCATACCAGATACAACTTGGATGGAGTATTCTGGTTTTGTTTTATTAATGGGCATCTTTTGCCACCTCCACATCCCAGTGCAGCTTAAAGATGATATATTTTTCATATACCTGTGTCCCCAGTTAGTGATCAAATATTGATAACAATTTCCATGTGGATTTATTCAGAATCACACAAAATCACATGACTTATCCTCTCAGAAAGCTCCAGATCACAAATTCCACACTTGCTAAGGTTGAAATTAGGGATCCAGTACTTTTGGCTCCTGAAGCGATTCAGATTTTAAAAAAAATAATATTTGCAGTTCCCAATAGAGATCGAATCTCACTTTGATCTTCTCATGTCTTTATAAATATTTAAGTATTTAAGTATTCCATTTTGGCCCCAGTTTAATAAAAGTGATTACCATATACCATATAAAAAAAGGCCTGCTTAATATAGCCTGATATTTTAAAATGTGTTTATTTATGCGGTTTATTTGACAGGGACAATGTACATTAATTAACATTTCTGTAAATGCACCAGAATTTGCTATTTTTCATCTGTAGTCCCTGGACCGATGGTAATTGATCATCCTAAAACATAGTAAAGATTATAAAATTATAAACAGTGCAAGTTAGAATTACAAATGTACAAACAGTGGAGTTAAGACAGTACACAATTCAAGCAATAAGAACATTATGCATTACGAAACAAAACAAGCACACAGAAATAAACACAGGACACACAAGACAGAAGAAGCTCACACATGCAAAAGCTCACACATACAGTATATAGTAAAAACTCTTAATGATCACAGGTTTGCTGGGAGGTTAGCCACTTCTTTGTGTTTTTTGTATGAAGTTAACTCTCTAATGCTGCTGGGGACTGAGTTCCATTGCTGAGAGGCTGTAACTGAGAATGCGCTCTGACTGAATGCACTTTTCCTCAAAGGAACTATACAGTCTCCACGGGCTGCCCCTCGAGTGAGACGTTGTGTGGTGGTTCTAGAGCTGATGAACTGGGTGAGTGGAGGAGAGGACTGACCATGAATAATTTTGTAGATTAGACAAAGGTTTGAATACTTAATGAGAATTGTTAAACTCTTCCACAGCAGCTTCAGAACACAGTCACAAAGACGATGGATGATGTTTAATGTCACTGTTTCCAAAGGCAGTGTTTTTTGTCTCATTTATGTTTGAGGCCTGTAAAAGAGAAGTCTGCCCCAGAGCACATGGCTACTTAACATATGGAGGTATAGGCAAGTATTTCTATAGCATAATTCGTACACAAAGTAATTCAAAGTGCTTTATAGAATAAGAAGGACACTAAAATCACAATACAACAAATCAAATCCTGGTTTAGTATTGGTTTAGTACTGGTTTAGTCCTGGTTTAGTCCTGACTCTGGGCATCAGAGTCAGGACCTTTTTTATTATTGTGCTTGTTCATTTACAAAACAATTTGTGTTGCATGTTAAAAACACTTTGTTTTTAACATGCTTAGTACTGGGTAGATAAAACATATGCAATGCAATGCAAAAAAAAAATATATATATATAGATAGATAATGAAATGAAATAATCATAGTAAAAGAAATGATACAAAAATAATAAAGGCACGAATAAAAATTTTAATTGGTGTACTTCTATGGGTCAAACTCAATCAATTTTTAATGCCCAATGTTTTATTCTGTCTTTACCTGGTTTTGGAAAATCAGTTGTTGAGAAACTAGATCTGTATAGTTCAGTATAAAATGAGATTTCCTTTCAAATCAGAATCTGAGCATTCATTGGCATTTATTATTAGTGAGTTAATTTAATTTTTCACTTGTCTGACCTTTCCTAATTTGTTGAAGTACAATGAGTTTTTTCAGTCTCCAGTCTGTTTAGCCTTAGACCTGATGAATGAACCCTTCACTTTTGGTTTGCATAAGATTTTAAGATTTAAAAAAAAATTTTTTTTTTCATTGTGAAATTTGTTGGTTTTGTTCCACTGATGGATAAAAATTTTTACATAAATGAAACATGTTATTTTTCTCTGTAATTTCTTTTTCTAGCCTGTGTTTTACTAAAGATAATTGAAAATAATTTTGTATTTTAAAAATTCCCTTTTGCTGCAGTATGTCAAGAGGTTATTATAATTTTTAATTCATGGTTTTTGGCAGAACTCATCATGTACCATCAAGGATGAGTGAAATTCCCCAAAGCCTTTGTTTCTCTTTGGAGAGATTGGAGATTTTGTTTCAGGTGTTATGACATGGTCTGTGAAGGGAGCTGTGTCAGTTGAAACCTTTGATATAATATTACATACATTGTTATTGACTAATGAAAATGGCTGTCTCCCCTTATTCCTCTCCAGATCATTCACATTTAGATGATTGCAGAAAGTTTGATTTAAGGAATTGTATGGATTTTGACTGTACTTACTTTGACCGCCTTTTCGCCCGAGCCTGTGAACTGTGTCCACTACCTCTTCCATCTTCGGCGATAGTTGTGGTGAAATACGGCACAAGAGGCTGATAACATCTTGCCTTTTGTCTTCACCTTCTTTTTCCTTGAACTCATTGATTTGGAAGGTCCATCATCTTCATCGTTGGGGCAGCAGGAGCTCAGATGGTAGAGTGCTTGTCTTCCAATCCAAAGGTTGGCAGTTTGAATTCCGCTCCGACATAAACATTACTGGTAAAGGGCTCTGATCCACTGACCCACAGGTTGGCGGTGTGATTCCAGCTCTCACAGATGAATGCTGTCTTTGTGCCCTTGGGCAAGATACTTGACCCCCAGTGTTTGCGGACACTGGTGTATGAATGTGTGTATGAATGGGTCATTTGTTCCTAGATGTGAAGCGCTTTGAGTGCCTTGAAAGGTAGAAAAGTGCTGTGTAAATGTGACGATTTTATATCTTTGAGATCCCTGGTTCTCTTCAGCAGCTCAGTTTATTCCCGGGTTAACTCAGCTAGCGCGCTTTTTGCTTCGTCTGTCAACTTTCTACACTCTGCAATGTCTGTTACATTTGAATCAATGCTCTCACTGTGCTCTTTAATTATTTTTGCTCATATCAAGCTGCTTGTCTTGTTTCTCAAAGTGGTCAATAAGAGACTGGAGAGAGGCTTAGCTAGAGATCAGCAGAGCCGTGTTTGACATTTCAAGCTCAGGGGTCGCCTCACCTCTTTTAGTCCTCTTTGTTTCACTTTTGTTTGGAGTTGTTGGTGGCCATTTGGACGTTGTCTCATTTGTGGTGTTTTTTGGAAGAGTGAAAACTCTGGGTTCAATGGCATTTTACCAAACAAAACACCCACAAAGAGTTTAGTGAAAATTTGTGTCCACTAACCGCAGAGCATCTACTCAGTGTGCCATCTTGGCCGGAAATCTTAACATAAGTAAACAAGTCGATGCATTTGGCTCTGTTCCTATGCCCAATTTGCCAAAAGTTTTGTTTTCACTCTTATGGCTCTGTGAAGACATTGCAGAGATCAAAGAATCTAGTTATTATCTCTGTCATTTAATAATTGTTTAGCAGCTGCATCCACTTTCTTCTGCTTATCCGAGGCCGGGCCACAGGGACATTAGTCTAAGCGTGGAGCGTGTCCTGGGTCTTCCCCGGGGCCTCCTCCCGGTGGGACATTCCCAGAACACCTCCCTAGGGAGGTGTCCGGAACAGGTGCCCAAGCAGCTGGCTGCTCTCGATGTGAAGGAACAGTGGCTCCACGCCGAGCTCCAACTGCGTGTATCCGCGATCTTGTCCTTTCGGTCATTACCCAAAGCTCATAACCATAGGTGAGGGTAGGAATGTAGATTGTTTTAGCGGCTCTTGAAACGATCATCTTTAAGTCGCTCTGGGCATTAGCTGCAGTGACAGCTGGGTGCTGAGGACAATATACACTGTATTGGCCCAATCGATTCACCAAATCCGATCAAAGCTGATACTCTAATAATGCCTAGGTCAGTGACCGATTGGGATCGGGACAACCTGGCTGAAATAATTTGCAAATACACCTAAAAGAGCTGCCTATTATCTAAAGAGAATCTAGAAAATCTAGAATTCTAAAAGCATTTTAAAAATGTTTTATGTTGGCTGAGGAGGTTAATGTGCAGAATCACATTTCTGCTACACTGAGAAAACTTGTCATTTCTGAAAACTTTGTTGTCATTTCTGAAGCCTTGATTGTTTGTCACAGCCGGCTCTTCATATTGTGTCTAAATGGTGCTAAATGGAAGCATTGGGGCTCTGCAGACATGTCCTAATGAACACGAGGCCTGCGTGCACATGGATTGGTTTGTGAGCGCAGATGTTACAGTGGAGCTGGAGAAGTACACAAAGCGCGGTACTTGTCTTGTCTGATGAGAGGGCTCATTTGGAACTGCCATTAGCCGACATATGATTTATGACTCTGTCTGCGGCGGCTACAGAATACAGCACTTTACCTCAGCCACCGCAGCAGCCAACCACAGCCAGCATTTCTGCACCGCTTTTCAATCAAAGGATACACTTGGTGTGCATGTCGTTGTATTGATGGAATGAAAAAAGATTGGCTAAAATTCAGAACGGCTTAGTTATATGGAAGAAATACACATAATCTATATTTTTTCTGTTTTTGTGTTAGATTAGATAAGTAACTTTGCAACAGCTCTGAAGGGCTTTTTGAATGCCATTTTTGTAATTGATCCAACAAGACGGATAATTGTGATCAAAAGTTGTGGAAAAACATAATAAAAATCATATATATTGGTAAATATTTTTGGTTAAGAGGATTCAGTTGGTTATCTGCTCCTGTCGGATTTGTATTTGATTCCTACTCCTTTGCATTTGTATGACATTGTTGTCGTGTCCTTGGGCAAGACATGTCATCTATGTTGTCATCTATGTTGTCTTCTGTGTCTCTTTCTAGGGCTCGAGAGGCAGACCATCTTGGCATTGAACTATCGTATTGCACAAATTATAGTTACAATTAGTCTTTTTACTTGTATTTATTTATCTTTATTTATACAGGGAGAGCTCAATGAGAGCACTCACTCTTTTTCATGAGCGCCCTGTTTAAAATGCAGAACAATACCAGCAAAAGCAAACAAAAGAAATAACTTCACAGATCAATTTAAAACATTAAAAACAGGAGCAGGTGTGATTATAAATGTTTATCACCAGATTATTAAAGTGCATTAGTGGCACCAATGGATCCAGTTTTGCACTGTCCTTGAAATGTGTTCCATTGTTTGGGAAGCAAAACCAAAAGCTTTTTTTCCTATTTCAGTTGTCGTGTGGCTAGTTTTTAGATTTAGACTATCATGGGATGTTGTATTGAAACTTCCCGTATCAAAGTTCAACAAGCCAGTGAGATATCCAGGCAGTCTATCAAGTAGTGCCTTATAAATACATTTTATACAGTGTTGTTCTCTTCTGACAGATAGTGATGGCCAAATTACTTTTCATAGAGTGTACAGTGATGGGTTTTAAATTCATCTCCTGTTATGAAACGAAGGGCTGAGCGAAAGAGTGTATCTAAAGGTTTCAAAGTAGAGGCTAAAGTCTGCACGTATATTATATCTCCATAATCCAGTACTGAAAGAAAGGTTGCTTGAACAATCTTTTCTGTAATTCAATGGGATACAAGACTTCCGAGATATGTATTTTAGAGGATACATTTTCGTCAAGCCAAATAGACAATAGAGAGAGTGGAAGGAGAAGGGTGCGGTCTCAGACTTACCCACTATATTCACTTGGCATGAGCTTGTGCTTGTCAGCTTTTGCAGTGGCTTTAACCCCGGCTCCCTGCAGTTATAGGTCTGGCCTTATGCCTAGTCTTTCTGGACGTTTGCCTTGTCTTCTTCTATTTGAGACTATTTTATCATAGCGCTAACCTTTGTGCAGGTGTATCCGTATATATTTTAAACTCCATTTACAGCCAACAAGTTTGTGATCAGCTATGGACAATCTGTTTCTTTGTGTACAAATTGCATTGTCTTAATTTTTGTATTTACTTCATAGGGTTGTAGTCGACTAAAGATGTTCTCGGTTTACTAAAGACGTGCCCTGCAGATCAATTGGTTGACTAAAAAGGGGGCGTGGCAAAAACTTTCCAGTATCGATGATCTGACCTTAACTGCACTCGCAACACAACTGCACAGGAAACTACTTAAAGGGAAAAGTTCTAGAAAATGTATTTATATGTAAATAAATCTTCCACTAGCTCACTCCTTACCTTCCCCTGTCTGCTCTGGGCATATAAATCCTACTAAAATAATCAACTAATACAACTTTTGGGCAAGACGAGAATGGACAAAGTACAAATTAAAAGTAATAAAGTACTGATACCTAAAATTTACACTAGGATACTTTTTGCTTTTACTTCACTACATCTGGGAGCAGGTATCTGTACGTTCTAATCCACACATTTTTGAAGACTGAAAAGTATAACCAAGTTCATAGCTAGGAAAAAAACAGCCAGGGAAATATGTTTAGTTGTTTCTGTTGAGCAAAATTCAGCACAAATCTTTATCAAAATCAGTACATTTGAAGCTTCATTAGATCTCAAAATCTGCGCAAAATACTTTTACTTTTTACTCTAAGTACATTTTTAAACAGGTACTTTAGTAGATTTTTTGTGAAACTTTTACTTGGTATCTGTACTTCTACTTGAATAACAACTGAGTACTTTTTCCACCACTGATTGAGACACCATCAGCCGCTTAATCGACTAAAGACCAACAGCTCTAGACAGTACTAACTAATGCAGTGAATCTGGTGCCTTCTTTAGACTTGGAAAAACTATTGATCCTTAAGGAATGACTTGGACACAGTAACACAATATAAAGTACAAAATAAAAAGCAAAATGACAAAATAACTTTTATAGAGAGAAAGAAAATAAGAGAATAGTTTTGATATGAAGATTTAATGGTGCGTTACTTAACTTCTGGTGGGCAGTTAGCTGACAGATTGTCTACACAGCATGGCATTGGACGTATCTGCATGTTTTTCAAGGTATGTTGAGCACACCTACAATGAATAAACTGTTTTATTCTGAGTGGAGTTGCCTCTCCACAGATCTGATCTGTAACTCAGCCTTGTCACCTGCATGATATCCCATACTTTTGACTGGGGGGATTAGTGGTGCTTAGTACTCAGTCTAAAAAGTACTATTATGTTAAAGAGTTACTCAATTAAATGTAAGCTACTTTTCTATGTGCATACTTTCACTCATATTTGAGTAATATTTTTATTGAAGTAACTGTACTCTTGAGTAAAAGTTTTGGTTCCCCTTCCCTCTGTGAATAGGTCTGAAGTAACAAAAGCTTTATGTTTGTGTTTCTTGCACAGATATAATGCAGTTTTTCTCATTTGTGTCTATCCTTTGAAAAACAACAGATTTTGTGCATCATTTAATGTTTTTATTATTTGTCCTTCAAATGACAATAACTTCAAATTATAAATAGAAGTTAAGTCCCTACAGTTAAGTTACTCTTACGTCTAGGAGTTTTCCCAAATACTTTTTTACTCTTGAGTCATTTCTTGGACCACTACTTTTGCTTATTTTTTTAAAGTAACATTACTCTTAGTTGAGTCCAATTTCTGGCCACGCTACACCTCTTAGATAAGCTCAACGCCACACTGCGGAACATTCTCAACTCTCATTTACCCTTGAACTAAATAACTAACAAAATAACAAACAGCCAGTACTTGTTTTGACAATGACACACTTCGCCCACTTCCTGGTTCCCTCCTGCCCCTGTCCTCTCCCAGGTAAACTAAGCCATCAGGACAGAACTGCCTCTCTCTGCCCGGCTGCTCTGCCATGCCACATCTGTCCATCTGTCAGGCTCCCAGCACCATCCATCACAGAGCCCCCAACACCGCGAGTGTGAGCCGCGACCAACCACCATTAATCACTGTAAGACATGGACACTGGTGGGCCCGCACAGGTTGGGGGGGATGTTCAAACATTACAACTATATGTGAGACCAAAATAAGAACTAGTTAGAACCAGAGCTGCAGTGAATATTTCCAAAAAACTGACTTGAGGACAATATGTGGGCTTTGTAGGTTGAGAAAACGAAGTGCTGCTGAACTGACATCACTCTTATAGGAAGTGATGGGAAGAATATTTTGAAAATGTGTTTAGTTAAATTTAATTTGAGTATTCATTATTTTGTATTTTGTAACTTACATGGGCCAATCAAAGTACTGTATTCTGAACACTCTGAATACTTTTACACCGAGTTGCATTCTGTTATACTAAAAAAACATAACATATAATTACAAACAGCTTTATTTTTGTTGTTATGCATTCATTTACGTCTAATTAGAGACAAAAAATCACACATGCTCTCACTACTAGAGTGGTGTTTTGTTTATTCTCACTAATACTGCGCAGTTCAAAGCCAAAATTGCATGATGAAATACCGCCAAGTAGCCCTTTTGATTTAGGAAAGTTACTGTAATATAAATACCACCAAATGAAAGTGTGTCTCTACCAGAATAGTCACTCAAACTTAGTATTCAGAATGTGTATTTTTGTAGGTTCAGTTACTTCCCAACACTGGTCAAAGGACTATACATAGAAATTGTTTTTTTTGTCAGTTTCTTTCACACATTATGTAGACTGTCCACAGTGTTTTTACCCAAGACTCCATGTTGTCTTTTGACTGTCTGGATCAAAATAAAACCTTTATACTTAAAACTAGGGGTCTCCTGCATTTTTCCTCCAGTGAGCTACTTTTACAAAACGACAATGCCAGAGAGCTACTAGTTTTAGCGGCCGCAAGAAAATTAGTAAATATTAGTGGTATGGCAGGCCTTAAATGGGGCATAGTTAAATGCCGATAAAAAAAAAAACTATTTAGTTATTCAGCACAATACATATAATTCATAATCCTTTGGTGAGCTACTTGGAAGGGGCTGGAGAGGTACTGGGAGCGACAGGTTGGAGGCCCCTGCTCTAAACACTATAAACACACACACAAACATCAACAGTGTAATCAGTATTCAAAACAGGTAATTACTCAAGATTTGATAATGAGGTTGAGACCAATCCCAAGAGCTATGGGTCTCACAGGTAAAACGTGTTTAGAGGTACACAGTTTTTTGGTGGAGGGTCTGCTACCTGCTTGGCTCCTTTTGCCATACCGTGAAACATTCCAGGCACCTTAAGCGTCCTATATTAATCAAAATTAACTCTTGTGAGCTTTAAGCCATGTTATAATGGTGCTACCTCTTCAAAAACATACCTGGAGTTAAGTTTTCTTTCATTCACACGTTTGAGTAACCCTTTATTATCAGTCTGTCTACATCTCCAAAGCTCAGAATGCTCTGTTTCCACCTTGTGATGTCATTAAGTGGTAGTTTTCAAGTTAACAGTTAACTTTTACCTTTTGTTTAGTGGTAATGGGCAATTCCGAGGCTGAAATTATCCAAATGATTCTAGTGAAGATGTATGGAGTTTAAAAACACAGTGGAGCACTTCTTATATTACCGCATGACATTAGTAGGTGGAGCAAAGTGTTTTCTGTTTCAGCCTAAATATGCATTTTTGTGTGTTAAACATGTGTGAATGAAACAAAACACAACTCCAGGTATTTTTGCAATGAGGAAACGACATAACATAGATCAGAAAATGGCGTAGTATGGACCCTTTAAACAGCAGCAAAATTGATATTAGCGTTGACAGTAATTAACTTAATATCTATGTTGCCAGAGAGCACCTATGGTACCCCCCTCATCATACGCTAATTTAATTCATTCATTTCTTTTCATTCGCTAATTCGATATTAATTACTAGTTATCAGTGCGTGCTCGTTATTAGTGACAGGGATGTTTGGATGACCTGACAGTTCATCGGATATTAGCGGATTAGCGACGTTAGCTACAGGTGGGATTCAGAATTCATTTTGGGTGGTTTGTGGTGTCAACAGTGCAAACCAAGGTAACTGTGCAGCTTGATATCACTAATGACTCTGCACTCGGGGCTGCAGGCATCCAGTGTAATGGAGCAAAACCCCCTAGCAACATGTTAACTAACAGTTTCTAATCAGGCCCCAGTGGGACCCACTATGGAGGAGGCAGATCCCCAGGGTTCATCGCCGTGGTGTTGCTGTGGGATGCAGGTGGAGCCAGGGTAATTCTCGGCAATAGTTCAACCAGCTGGGTAATGTTATGGGATGGGATGTATTCTGCATGTGTCTGTGGTAGATGGAAGAATTTTGCCAAACAACTTTTTAGCGTAACATATTTAGCATATTTTCACTGACAAATGATTATGGTTATTGCACTCTTGCACTGTCTAATGTAACCTCATTTTGTAGGGAAAAAAAATTTAATGGTACAATAAAAACAAATGGCTGATTATAACAGAAAATTTCCATTCTTTTTTTCCCATTACTCGTTTGTAAACCATTCCGAAGGTTGGCAGTTCAAATCACGCTCTCAGATCCACTGACCCACAGGTTGGCGGTGCGATTCCAACTCCCATGAGATGAATGCCGTTACACTTAACCCACTTCGCCCCCAGTGTTTGTGTACACTGGTGTATGAGTGTGTGTGTGAATGGGTGAGTGGTTTCTTAATGTAAAGCACTTTGAAGGCTTTGAAGGTGGAAAAGCGCTATATAAGAAAGTGACCATTTACCATTACTTTTTCAGCGTCGTCATCTCTGCTATTATCTCTAGTCCTGTCAAATCGTATTTAATTAGTTTTACGTCACATGCCCTTTCTGTAATAACCAAGAGTACACAACATACAAAAATGTAACAAAACTTAGAATTTTCCCAAAATGAGAAATTTCTGGGAAAGTTTCTATTTACACATTGGAGCCGCCATTTTGGAGCAGCTTTGGCACTCGACACAATCCGGCGTCTGTTCGTCCACCATGTCGATATAGTCCATCAAGTTTCTGTAGTTTTTTGTGTCGTAGATTTTTGATAGTTCTGCTGCTGATTCAGGCACAAAGATCCAAAGTTTTCAAAATAAAACCATCCCACGACACGCTGGAGGAACTATGTCTCTCGGCTGGCCTGGGAACATCTTTGGGTCCCACCAAAGGACCTGGAGGAAATGTCTGGGGTGAGGGAAGTGTGGGAGTCCCTGCTTATACTGCTGCCCCCATGACCCGGCCCCAGATAAGCGGAAGAAGATCAATAGATGGATGGACACTCGTTTGCAACCTGTTGTGTTTACATTGTTGAGGAACTGAAGCATATAGTAAATTAAAACGATAGCATTCCTCTGCAAAGCCCACACATCTCAAATAGACTTAAACGATGTTGCGTTATCAGCTTTGGTTCACATGGGCCATATTTATCGCACCACCTCGAATGCAAATTACTATAGAAGTGCTAGAAGTGACCTTGGACCTTTTGTATTCTTCCCATAAGGAAAATCAGCTAGTATAGGAGAGTGCAGGAGATAAAGATTCCATAAGTAATAAATAAATAAAGATACAGAAATATACAAACCCCAATGCAATTAACCATGTAAAGGAGATAACGTAATTAATAGTGTTTATCTATGATGCATAACTTTTATAAGGGCCCATGAGGTTTGCAGAAGTCTCGTTTTTTTATGACCCATGTTTAATTCAGATCCATGCCTGTACCTCTGTGGCCTTGGTAGTCGCTCTGCATGTTTTAAAAGGATGCAGAGCCAGGCTGCTGCAGACGGATTAGAATGTGTTTGTGGACTCTGTGAAAACTACAACGCAAATGTCAAGAGTAGAAATGGATTTAGAGGATGAAGTTTTGTACAGTGGTCTTTGGATAGTCAGTGTAAGTAAGATTGTATCTCCACAAACATCTGAGGTGCATATAGAGATTGTGATGGTAAGTTATAAATTGAGTGTTTTAGGGGAAATCCTCCATGTTGTAGTTTTTTTTTTTTTTTTTTTTTTAATAGGACAAAATTTCCATATTGTTTGCAGTGCTCAGTAAAATGGGTCTGAATGCGCTTTTGATGTAACTGGTAATGTAATTCCTCCATGTTTCTCAAACTGTGGTACATGTACAGGCTACTGTTAGTGGTAATGAAGCCCTCTTGGTTTAGTACTAGTAAAATAGTTTTAGCTTCACCTGGTATAGATCTGTTTTATACATGGGTAAGAGTAGCTCAGTTGATAGCGTGTTTGTCCATTGATCTGAAGATTGGCGATTTCCATAACTCTCGACATAAACATCATTGGTAGGACAGTCGGATCCACAGGTTGGATGGTGCAATTCCAGCTCCCACAGATGAATCCAATCGTTGTGTCCTTGGGCATACTTCACCCAACTTGCCCCCAGTGTCTGCACACACTGGTGTATGAATGTGTGTGTGAATGGGTGGGTGGTTCCTTGATGTAGCGCTTTGAGTGCCTCGAAGAGCTTTACGTCGAGGAAACACCCACCCATTCACACTCACGTTCATACACCAATGTGCACAGACAGCTTTGAGTGCCTTGAAAGTGGAAAAGCCCTATATAAAAATGTGCGCACATTTAACCTCGTAAATGGTTAATGTAACTTTCCTACTGGAGAGGCCACTGCCGGCTTGTCTCCATAGAGTTTCTGTTTTGCCTGCAATGTTCTACAGTATGGCATTACACTTCTCTTCACTGTAAGGTTGCACTTTGATTTAGCAATAAAAAACATCTTGAACAAATGGAACATGGATAAGTTTAATGCCATACTGTGGAATATTCCAGGCAAAGCAATAACATTCACAGAGACAAGCTGATAGACCCCCCCACAAGAAGTTAAGCCATGCATTTCCTCAGTGGTCCTTGGAGCAAAAAGAATGCAAACCACTGCTTGTATAAACCGCTAAAGTATTGTCTGGGGTCATGAGGTATTCAAATACAAATTATGCTAACACTCTACTGATTTCTATTCTATATCATGCTACACAATGTCCATACTCTTCACCTTTACACCATATATTGGCATTAGTAGTCAAAGGTCGTCCGAGGTTGTAGTGAACTGTGCCAGAGTAATGCGATCAATAGCACTCATCTCTCTCTTCACTTGAGCAGCACTGACAGATTTAGACCAGCTCTTAAGTGGAAGGAGCAGTCTATATTTAAATCAATCTGTGTTTGCTTGTAAAACTAAATGAGTCAAGTCAGCTCAACCCCACTACTTTCCCCTGTGTGTGGTATTCTTAATAAAAATCTAAAAATCAAGATTGACACAAGCTGCTGAACTTTCAGATATCTATTTTGTGATGTAGTCATAAAGGGTAGTTGAAATGAAAGCTGCTTGAATGCATGGAGATTTGAAAGGCTGCTATTTGGCCTGTTGTTTAATCCTCTATAAACATGTTCTGGACTGTAAGGGATTTTAAAATAGAAGTTCATATTTAGTCATCCAATGAGGTTCATCTGGTCTTTCGATCATTTATTTTAATCAATTCTTCTGTCAGACCAAGGTTTCGTTCATTTTCATACTCTAGTTTTGACTGCTCACTGGTGTTCTTCCTCAGAGTGGTTACATAATGTTGCTGTAACATGTACGGACAGCTGATTTAAACAGGTTTTGATGCAGTTTTCTTACTAGTGGAGGCAGAACAACAGCAATTTCCAATTTCTTCTTCATATTTAGTCTTTTCTCAAATAGTAATTCATCTTAATCCCAATTTTCAAACTTAAGTCGTGTATACTGCTTTAGACTATGTGTCAGAAAAAAATCTTGCTGATTTTTTTCATTTTATTTTTACTTTTCAAAATCGTCCAGCCCTAATTCAAAACTACACTTCAAGAGTTCATTTGCAAAAACCTACCACTTCAAAAAGTCATCAGAGGCTTGCTGTTTACTCTTGGTGTAGTAATATTTCCAAAAGCCAAATGTATTTTACTGCCATCAAAATGTAATCACCATCCCTTCTTGATAAAATCCACTTTACATTATTGTCATTGCTAATGTCTAGAAGATGGTAACAAAAAGAAACTCTTTTTGACAGTTTTTGAAAATGGAGATGTGTTTTGCTATTGAACTCTTCACTTCTTAAATGTTTGATTTTTTTATTTATTTTTTTGTCAAGCTAATTTTGGACGCTTTCCAATGACGACAGATGCTTGTCCCCAGAGTACTGAGAAACTTCTAAATCTTCTTGCTGTTTAAAGACCAGCCTGGTTAACCCTGGGTTACTTATATTTTTTTATTTTTATGTTTTCTTAACTTCAAACAACCTATCAGGCTTCAAAGTTAGTTTTGATCTCAAGAACATGATTTTGACCAGATGAAACCAGTTTAATAGACGCTGCCTAAGTATTCTGCTTGCACCACGGCCCGCCATCTGAAGAATCCAAGAGTGATTCCACCATTTTATTTGTCATTAGTCTTCCAACACAAGCTGTCCAAGCAGAGGAGCCGTGTAGTGGCGTTCACATCAGCGGCCCGTCATCAGTCAGTCATCTGAGGCCAAGGGCGAGCTCAAGGGGATTCACAAAGACACGCTGCCTTCAGGTCCGTAATGACAAGCGTAAAAAGCAACACCCGACGATCATCAGTCTTCATTATGTATGCAGTCGATGGCCCCAGACCCAGAAGAAGACTTTTTTTACCTCTTTACTAAAAGGCAGCATCAGTGCGAGATTCTTCGGCTGATAGAAATGAAGGACTTTCCGAAGAAACGCCAGCACTTTGAACGTTGCTAATGATTTTGCTCAAATGTTTTCGTGTCCTCTGTGGTCTCAAATGAGTTCACTTTTGTAAGAGGGCTTGGTAACAGCTAAGAGCAAAGAAGCTGTAATTTTGGTACTACTCGCATATCAAGCATAACATAGTGACAAACGATCTCTTTAGTGTAGTTTATTTCATTTCAATACATTTCATAAGGACTCAGTTGTAACAGACGATTATGGCCAAAACACAGCCAATATTTTATTATCATGTGTTTATGTATTATTTATCTTTTTAAAAGAAAGGAGTGCATTTGTGAACTTCAGGAAGATAATCAAATTTATAAGCCAAATTTAAAAAAAAAAAGTATATCACTTTCTGGAGTAAGCATGTCACAATGCACGATTCCATGGAAATATAGTTGTAAGCTACTTTGGAATGTTTATCTTGGAGGTAAATATGTTTTATGCTATACAGATTATTGATCTTATTCGGCCCACGTTAGCCTTCAAACACCCCAAGTTGGCCTTTCTTTGTGGTAGTACTTCCAGGTTAAGGGGCAAGTCCATTCTTTTCAATGGCAAAATTGGGAAAGGTTTTGCCTCAAAAATATTATATAAAGTAGTGTTGATTTGTATAACATGTTCTATGTTCATGTGACCCACTAGTCGACACCTCTTCAGTTCTCTGGGAGGCTCTGTAGTCTGTATAGAACTTATTTGCTGTCAAAATTGTCAGCCCCATGCAAAATAAATACCACCCTAACTTCTGGAATAAGGTGAATAGCCAAAGGAACATTTCCATGGAAGCAAGCAGGAGGAGGCCCTCCTACAGGCCAAATAAGAGTCAGGTTTGTGGAGATGCAAGCCTGTTCACAGTGAAGATGAAAATATTTTCTTAGTTTTTCAGTGCAACAAACACAAGCAAAATGAAAAAAAAAAAGGCTTTTATTTTAGTTATTTTTTGACAAAAAAGTTACATACTGTGTCTTTAAACAAATATTATTGCGTATTCTTTTGGAAAACTAAGAAAGGAGGTCATGTGAGTTATCCCTATATTTTTATTTATTTTTTACTTCCTTTAGTTTTCTTTCCATATGACCATGCTTGTGTGCTGTCTTCTCATTTTTTCTCTGCTAGCATCTCCACACAGCATCATCTGGAGGGCCTGCTAACCGAGCACTTGTTTGGATCGCTGGTATCTAAGCGGCGTTGTCGTCCATTAGCTTGAACTGCACAGGTCAGCTCTAAACCTCCCTTATTTCACACATTCACGAGAAGTTGGACAAGACAGACGCCAAGCACAGCCGCTCTAATGTGTTGTTTTCATCTAAATGGCTCTGACTGCTCCTCTCACATCTCCCGACGCCTTTTTGAAGTCGACTTGATAAGTGCGACTAACAACCACCAGCGTGTTGCCATAGAAATAAAGTAACGTTGTTAAAAGTATTAGAGGTGTTATCTCACTAATGCACTCTCTAGTTTACTACCATTTGGGGCACGCGGCATGGACAGAGTGATGACAACAAGTGCGAACTGTTAGCTAGCTGCGCTTTTCCCTGCTTCTCCCTACTACTTTATGAAGCCGCATCTTGGAGTTTATTGAGGGGAAATGAATTGCACAACAGCCGTGTCTGGCCCAATGAAAGTAAATCATAAATGATGACTGGAGAGGCCTGACTGGATTACGAGAAGACATGCTTTTGCGAGGGCGCACTCCTTGAACCCAGATATTTCGAATTTGAAGGAGCTAATAAGTTTCTGCTCTCGCTAAAAGGCCAAAAAACGGGGTGATTCAGATCAGAAATGACTGAAGAGGAAATGGGTCTTGGAGTACTGTGGAGAAGATGGGATGTTATTATCAGTGGAGTAGAGAATATGGCAGCAATTATATACATCCTCGAACTGTACTTGGTTTTTGTCAAGCTAACCTCGTGCAATAAAGTTAATTTGGATATTTATCAGAAGAAAATGATACAAAACCAGTAGCATTAGTTAATACAGCAGACTCCGTAAATAAAAATGATAAGTAAACAATTTAAGGTGAAGGTGATAAGGTTTATTATGTTTGGACAACTTTAAAGGCTGTGAACAATTTATTTAAATTTCTAAACACATTCTCAACACAATTATCCATCCATGCAGCATTCTCAGTACATTCTCCCAGACTTCCCTCAGTTCAGTGTCTGCGTACACTGGTGTATGAATATGTGTGTGAATGGGTGAGTGGTTCCTTCATGTAAAGTGTTTTGAGAGCCTTGATGGTGCCGACATTTACATTAATCCAAAATTAGAGGCAACTGGTGAGCATTTTTAGCTGGTTGGTTGTGCTACACCCCTCAAGCCTTAGATTGGCCTAAAATGCATGCTAATTCTTGAACTTTTACCTTTTTCCTTGGTATATTATACAGAAATTGACAGAAATTTGGGGGTCTGGGGCAAGAATCCTCACATGGGCCCCCTTCAAATATAAATTTATAGGAAGAGGGTTCAATTCTAGTTGCTTAAGACCTTGGGGCCCAGTACAACAGACCCCTTTGTCCTCCCGTGTCGACTCCCCTTTGATTATAAAATATTAATCCAACGACGAGTGTGTCTAAATACACTCGTCGTTGGATAAATACCATAGCTGTTGGTTTGCTTTACAATTTTATAACAGCATACAGTACCGTTTCTCATGTCTTGGATTTTTTTTTTTTTTTTACGTTTTCTTGCAATCACACAACACTGCTTGTTGTCGAGACCCGTGGTGACTGTGGTCGGCCTTGGTGGAGTGGTGTAGACTTTGATTAATGGCTGAAAGAGAGGTTAAAGCAGTGATTACACACCAGCTGGTACGTATCTACTTTTAACATCTGCCCTCTTCACCTAGGTCTGGAGGGAGATCTCTGCCTCTTGAAGAAAGAAGGTGAATTTTGCTCCTACTGCAGTTAATTCTTGCAGTACTTTGTTGTTGTTTTTTTTTGTTGTTTTTTTTTTAATTGACTACGTAATATTGCTAGCTCGGAGTACACTAACTCGTCCACTCTCGCTTGACGGAACTCTTCCAGGATGAGTCGTGTTCACTTAAACCTGATCGATGTGATTGATAATTCCCACATCGGAGCAGGCACGCAGCCACTGTTCCTATGGCAACCCCTCTCCCAGACAGGCGTTTATGTCCGGGCTTATTCATATCATGGAAATCATTGAGCTGTATACAGAGCGTCCCCCCACCGCCCCCACCACCACCGCATGGCACCAGGGGAATGATCAAAGAGGTGTTTAGCTTCACTTTAGATTGAGGAGATCTGCTGCATACTGATGAAGACACCTGATGGCACTCTTTGTTTAGTATATCATATTTATCTAATGCTACTTTTTAAGTCCATCTCCTCACTTACTCACAAACAACATATTTTTGAAAGGCCCTGCTCCTGCCATTATTTCACTGATGCATTTTAAAACGCATTTTATTAGATGAGAACCATAAAGCATCAACCAAATATGAGCTCCAATTTTATCCAATTACACTTGCTATAGTACTCAAAGATTGCCTGGTAAATCCAGAATATCTTTGTGTATTTTTTTTATACTGATTTATATCAGTCTAGTTCCCACGCCCTCCATTTTGTCTCAAGCCCAGTTAAACATGCATCAGCCTCCTGGTGCCTCCTCCTTTATTTTTTCCAATATGGAGGACCATGCATGTACCAGATTGTTTAATCCACCTGTCACACCCATTTGAAAAGAGGGAGATCCAACAGTGACCAGACTCACATCTTTGTATTGAAGTGTGTATTCTGGATCTCAGGCAAACTCAAACGCCCTGTATCTGCCCTAATTTCTTCTCATTCAATAAAATGTGATACTGCATTTCTATCTGTGCCTTTTTAAATGGCATTGTATTGGATAAGGACCATAAAGTAGCAACCAGCCCCATTTTGTCCAAATGTACTCGTCATTGGATAAGAACCATGTTGAAGCAACTGCCGACCACTATGCCAGATAATTGTTTCTCTGTCATGATGCAACATTTGAGTGAGAAAATAAACTAAGTCGGCGCAGCTGGTGGTTTAACCTAGAACATGTTTGTCTATCATCATTCAAAATTAGGGACAGAGCTTTTTTCTCTTGTCTATCCACATTGGGAAATAAGTAACTGAGTAGTAACACAGAATGCTAACGGAGCGGTAACATAGAGCTGTTGTATAGAGTGGTAACAAAAGGCTGCATCATAGAGCTGCAACATAGATCTGTAACATAGAGCGGTAACATGGCACAGCAACATAGAGCAGCAACAGAAGAGTAACATACAGCTGGAACATAGAGGAGTGACATAGATCTGTAACATCGAGCTGTAACATCGAGCTGTAACATCGAGCTGTAACATCGAGCTGTAACATCGAGCTGTAACATGGCACAGCAACAGAAGAGTAGCAGAGGAGTGACATAGAGCTGTAACATAGAGCTGTAACATAGAGCTGTAACATAGAGCTGTAACATAGAGCTGTAACATAGAGCTGTAACATAGAGCTGTAACATAGAGCTGTAACATAGAGCTGTAACATAGAGCAGTAACAGAGTTCCCTTCAGTTACCTTTAGTTGGTGTGCTGTGCCTCTACCGATGTTCACTGAATAATTATTGTTCACTGATTATTGGACACTGCCATGGTGGTTTTGTTGCTTTTGGTCAGCCCTGCTTTGTCCATGGAGTCCATCCGTGTGCCATTTTGGAGATATTGTCCTGAACATACACCAACCACTAGCCTGGAGGCATCTGCATTTGATTTCCTGCATTACACGCTGGCTTCTTGTTATTCTCATAAAAGTCCTTAGGCCAAAAGATGTGCCAGGTGATTCTGAGGAAACCATTGTGGAAGGCATTAAGCTGGGACAGTAGTTTTGTTATTCACACATTTAGTCAATTTTAACAGATAATTCTATTACCAGATTACATGTCGACCAGCTCTTTGCACCCGCACCATCACGGTGGCCTGTCACGATAAAACATCTTGAAGCACGATATATTCCTTAAGAAAATATAGACAATAAACTGTAACACTGAAATTACTTTATGCACTGACCCAAAACAATATAATTCCAGTAAACCTATTTTTAAATGGACCGTATCAATAAAATGCATGGGCATGGGTACTGGGAAATGTATTTTTTGGCTGTACGATAAGATTTGAGCCGTAGAAGGTTGAATTAATAATTTCTATGACCCATTACAGACTCAAACTAACTACTGCAGTGTTTTATTCCGCTGTTTATATATCACAGCTTATGATTTTTTAACAATATTGTAGATAGGTTTTTGTGGTTTAAATCTGCTCTTGGGTTTTTGTGTCAGTGGCATAAAATGGTTTCAGTATTATCGTTTATCTATTACTTCAGCAACTTCAACTTTAACTACTTTTTACTGACACAAAGCAAAATAATCCCAGTAAACCATCAAATAAACAGCAGAATGAACCAATAATGAGTCATAGAAGTTATTTATTTACCCTCTAAAGCTCAAATCTTACATAAAAAAGCAAAAATGACCCCACTGTTGCCAAGAAATTGCACACAAATAAATACTGAGCACCAAAATCTATTGTTCCAGCTTTCATATATTGAACGATAAGTCGATATAGTAATTATAATGACAGGCCTACAATCATGCACACGCCCTTAATGGTCACATAGTCTTATTTTAACGTTTCCCCTCCTTTTTTTTGCCCTTCGTCAGTGTCTCTTTGCTCCATGCTCTCCCCCAGTCACTCCTCCTCTCGGTCTGCACTCTTCCATCTTACTCCTGACGCACAGGGCTTTTGAGGTCTACATGTCTCTGTTCTCTCACTGTCCTCGTCTCACATCTGATGTCCGCAGCGTTTTATTTAGTTTCCCAAAGAGCCGTTCAGTTCAGTTTCATGGTTTACTGAATACGTTTACATCATCTTCTCAGATTATGTTTAGGATTTCCCACTCAGGGAATTAAAACATTTTATTACGCGGGTTGAGGTACGCTTCCTGACAGTCCTGAATGCATTGACTGAGATGAGTGACAGAGAGAGGGGGGGGACTGAGAGAGAGGGACTGAAAGAGACTTGAGAGAGAGAGACACTGTGTGCGAGAGAGAGGGACTGAGATAGAGGGAGACGGAGAGAGGGACTGAGCAAGAGAGGGACTGAAAGAGAGAGACTGTGTGTGAGGGAGAGGGAGTGCGAGAGACTGTGTGTGTGAGGGAGAGGGAGTGCGAGAGACTGTGTGTGTGAGGGAGAGGGAGTGCGAGAGACTGTGTGTGTGAGAGAGATGGACTGAGAAAGATCGAGAGAGAGAGGGGCCGAGAGAGAGAGAGAGAGACTGTGTGTGAGAGAGATCGAGAGAGACTTGGTGAGAGAGAGAGAGAGACTGTGTGTGAGTGTGTGTGTGTGTGTGTGTATGAGAGAGAGAGAGACTTAGTGAAAGAGAGAGAGATACTGAGAGGAACACAGGGAGAGAGAGACAGAGAGAGGGAGACTGAGAGAGACTGAGAGAAAGGGAGACAGAGAGCGGGAACGAGAGAGAGACTGAAAGAGAGACCGAGAGGCAGAAACACAGAGAGAGACTATGTGTGAGAGAGAGGGACAGAGAGAGATACTGAGTGAGAGAGGGACAGAGAGATACTGAGTGAGAGTGAGACAGAGAGAGACAAAGAGGGAGACTGAGAGAAAGGGAGACTGAGAGAGGGGTTGAGAAAGAGAGACTGAAAGAGAGACCAAGAGGCAGAAACAGAGAGAGACAGGGAGAGGGACTGAGAGTCATACACAGAGACTGAGAGAGAGGGACTGTCTCTCTCTTTCCCTCTCTCTGTCTCTCTTTGAGAAACAGACTGAGAGACTGAGACTGGTTATTGAATGTGCACACTTGCTTTGTAGAGTTATTATTGTGGCACCCACAGGACTGGTGTCTGGGTGACAGTGAGAAGAGTTTTATGCCGCTAAAACCTGTAACCCTCTTCCTGAAGATGTTAGACTGTCTCGTCTGTTCAGTTTAGCTGTGCATATGACTGAAAGGCTTTTATTCTGCACTCTTCTCTGTTAATGTTCATTTTACGATTATTATTTATGTTTTGATTTGCTTGTATTGTGATTTTAATGTCTGTCTTATTCTGTAAATCACTTTGAATTATTTTGTGTACCAGTTGTGCTACACAAATAAATAGGCCTGTCATGACCATTACTATATAGACTTTGCTGGAACAATATATTTTTAGGGTCAGTATTTATCGCGTGTACATTTTTGTGGTTCTACTGGGAATTTTTGGGTATTTTTTGACTATCTGATAAGATTTGAGCTGTAGAAGGTTGAATGAATAATTTCTGACTCATTACAGATGCAAACTAAAGTACTAAAGTGTTTCATTCTGCAGTTTTTTTTTTCTTGCAGCACATGATTTTAACAATATTGTACATTTAGAATAGTTTTTGTGGTTTAAATCTACTTTCAGGTTACTGTCAGTGGCATAAAGCAGTTTCAATATATCAATCACTTTGCCTCCATGCCTGTTAAGTCTCACTCTAAACGCACATTTAAAACAAGCCTGCTGGGGGCGCTGTCTTGTTCACACTAGGATAGGAGGGAGAAAAGTACCCGATGTCAGAAACAACAGTTTCTAATAGTTTTTCAGCCCTGTCCTCACTAAAGAGGTGAACAATTTAGTCAATAATTACTTCTCCATGCGTAACTCAGGAGATTCATTTGGATTCAATGGGGACATTCAAGGTACGCACAATGCATACAGACACACTCCTGCAGGCGCCACTGTCGACTAGTATACAGAAAGTTATTATGTAGTAAAGTAAAATGTCGAGAGATAACCTGATTCTTATAAAAATAGACACTCCGTTTAAAAACTGTTCTGTTAATGACATTTTTATATTATAATTGGGATCCTGCGTTATTACCACATACATATATGCACCACTGTTGTTGTAGTTGGTGTAACAGGCAATCTGCAAGTAACCCTTCTTAAATGTTCGTATGCACCTGGAACGAGGCGGCTAGTGCGTTAGCTATGTCCATTTATATACAATATACAGTCTATGGTTATTACATTGTCAAAGTTTCAATCTACATTTGATACGATTTCTTGTGAAGTTGTAGTAAATGTTTCTTTCACTGTCAATATCTGCTTTAGTATCTGGATGCCTTACAAAAACAATATAATACAACGATTGAAAAAAGAATAAATCCAAATAGTGATGATTTTTCTATTCTCATTGGAATATTGCATCATTACCTTACCAATAACTCAATCTGTATTTTGATACTAAGGAAAAAGCTTCATATTTCTTGTGAGGTTGTCAATACCTGTTCTAATGAAATGTTTTAGAACATTATTAATATCTGGGTAACTTTAAAAAGACATTCCAAACAGTGATATATTCCACAACTGTTCATACAATGGGAAAGGGCAGATTTGTCTGGAACATAGGAGGTCAGCTAAATCTTTATTTTTGTGTGCTTTTCTTGTTGCGCAGCTGTCACAGTGCACTGCGGGTCATGTCAGATCCCTGCGTTCTGCTATGTGTGAATAACATAATATGCAGTCTACAGCAGATAAAGAATAAATCAATAAAATGTTTGTGTTCGGAGGTGACAGGAGCGCAGCCCTGAGAAATAAATCCACATCAAGTCTTGCTTTAGTCTCGCCTGACAGCTCTCTTCTCTTCTGTCAGCCGTCCACACAATGGAGACATGTATACGCCGCGGAGAGGAGCCGGAGCTGAGACAACCGCCCCCGCCGCTCCTTCAACCACCGCCGCCACCCCACCCGCCGCCCCACCCCTGGTCATCCTCAGCGGAGTTGTCCCCCGGCCCAGTGGCATGTGGATGTGCATAATGGAGATGGATGGTGGCTGCGTGCTGGAACAGAAGGACCCCTCCCCGAACGCCCGGCTGCCAGTACCCATCAGTCTCCCACAGACAGACCCGCACTGAGCGGCGGGTGGCATGCGTCAGGTGGGTGCTCGTTTACTAATCAGACAGCGAAAGTGCATTTAAACCTAAGCCTATGGTCTGTTCATCTGGGTAGAGTGGTTGTTGTTTTCATCCTGGAACGGAACTAGAACTGGAACTGGAACTAGAGTTTACGAAAGATTGATCTAATGCAGGCCAATAGACAAACATTTTTTAATGCCAATGCTAACCCAGGCGATGGTAGCTCAGTTGGTAGAGCGTTTGTCCACTCATCCGAACGTTGGTGGTTTGAATCCCACTCACAACATAAACATCATTGGTTGAGCGGTTAAATCCACTGATCCACAGGTTGCTGCTATATAAAAACATGACCATTTACCATTTCTGACTGAGGAAATAATGAAACTTCTCTGAATATGAATACGTCACACAATTGCATCTAAGTCCTAGTGCTTGGACGTTAAAAATAGCGACAAAATGCGAGCATATCAGGCCTGGGTGGAGACCAAACTGACGTGAGGTGCATCTGAGGAGCAAATGTAATAAACCTAAGTGGCCTTATTTTATATGTCTGAAATGAGAGCATGAACATTTTTAACTGAGTTTGCAATGAGGCCTTTTGCACTCATATTTACCCAGGTGTGGTTGTTTTTGCTTTGCCTGGAATGTTCCACAATCTGACATTAAACTTGTAGAGAGGTGACCCCGCTTACTGTAAGAATACATGTTTCTCAAAATAGATTTGAGTAATAAAAACACTCATACATTGGAATTTTTCGATCCATCTACATTCATTTTTTAAAACGTTTTTACATGTTTTTATTTTAACTTGTGAAATAATAAGATAACAAATATCAAACTAGGGAAATAAAAAGATTATAATCATGTTAAAGATGAACTATGTAAGTTTTTGTGGTGGAGGGTCCACACCTGTGAGAGACGCCATCAGGCCAAGTTACAGGTCTGGTTTGTGGAGAAGTAAGCCTGCTCACTCTAAGAATGTTTTTCATGTTATTTTTGAGTGACTTAAATACTTGTACTTAAATAAATGCAAGATAGATTTGTTTAATACCATACTGTGAAAAATTCTATGCAAAGCGATAAGATGTATACTGATGCATGGAACTGGATATTATTGTCTGTTGTCCATGTTGCTCCACTCAAGACCACAGTTTTATCAAATTGTGAGTTATCCAATCAGAAACATTCTTGCCACACTCCAAGGTGACATTTTTTTTTCTTTTACTGCTAATGTTAATGATGAACTAAGTTAGTTTTATAATTTAATTGTAATGAAATGCATATTTTTATGTGTATTCACCTGCCCAATGACTGCAGATGGAAAGTAGCAGTAGCTAAATCTGGTACAAATCATCTTTTTCTTTTGGAAGATTAATGCATTTGTGCATGGTTCCTGACAAATAAAGAATAAAGAAAGAGAAAAGATTAGAGGGTTCAATTCCCACCAGAGTCCAGACCTTGAACGCAAGCCAACATCAACGTCTAAAACTAAGAAAAAACAAAGAACTTTCTCTCATATAGGCCACCTAGCTTTTAAATCCACCTAGCTTTTAAATCGGCAAAAATAATTCTCATTTGCCACTTGAATTGAAAATGCCTGTTGTTTGTTTGTGGAGCACTGTGAGGTACAGGGTTCTAGTTTCTTCATCGTCGCTTCATTTGCAAATCCCATTAACTGGAACACAGGATTCAAAGCATATACATGAGTGAAAAACATCCTCTGTCCCCTATACAGACCTACAACACATACGCTAAAGCCTTTGAATGCCACACGGATGTGTCTTCAAAGGCTGCATTATCTCCAGGTTTCTTATGCATTAGCGCTTGTGTTCTTGCTGTCTTTTAAGCCCGCTTCTGGTCTGACACTGCACGGCCGAAACAGAGACACTCAGTCTTGTTTAATTAAGCCGCTGGATCAATAAACGCTTTGATTTGGGGCTTTTTCGCCGCCCGTGATGCCATCTGCTCCGCGTCGCTCATGCAGGACCAGTACAACCTTCTTCTGGAGCTCTCCAAATGCCCATTAAATACCCATTACGGCGGCAGCGAAAGGCGCGGAAGGAGAATGGTTTAACATAGATCAATTTTCAGTCCTAGGGTGCTCTGTCAAGTGAGCTGAAGCTACAAGGCTGCAGCGCTAACAAGAGGAGAGGAGGATTTTCATTGGGAGTTGCACTTGTTATTCACAAAAAAGCTCTTTCAGGGTATTATCTTGGCTAGAATCACTTTAGTCTTAGTTGTAATTAGGATTATAAGATTAATCGCAATCGAATAAAGATCGCAATAAGCAAATTTCAGCGGGTAATATAATGTTCTCTGCATAAAACAAAACTAAAACGATACCGTCTGAATGGTGTTAATGGTGTAGTTTACCTTGGAGGATTTTGTAGTCTAGCATTTCATGTTTTTAGTGTTAATGAGCAGTTTTTAAGTAGTAAATAAATTTAAGCAGTAGATGGCAGATGTGAAACCTGTTCCACCCTCCCCTCACGTGGCCCCTCCCCTGACCGCCCTGCCCCCTCTTCCTTTCCCCCTGCCCTCGCCTGACCTGACCCTTGTTCAGTCTCACCTGTGCACTCTGGTCATCTTCTGTCTGATAGTGTGACAGCTTTGGTCTGACAGAAGTAATGTAGGTGGCATCTAGTGTTCATATGCAAGAATACACTAACAGGGATGAGACAATAAACAGAATAAACAATAATATAATTTACCGTGAGAAAAAGGGTCAACAGTAATCGTTCGTCGGGCATTTTATATAATTGTGAGAATCGCCAACAAAGATAATCACCATTATATCTCTAGAGTTTGCAGAACAAAACTGCTTCCTCATGATGGTCTCTATCATGGAGAAGCAGTTTCATAATAGTTTATCGCAGTTATTTCGGTAATGATAATCGTGACACCAAATTTCATACATTTCATTTGCCCCATGCCTATATAAGACAGAAGTGATGTCTAGTGGTCATGTGTGAGAATACAACAGGGGCAGGTCGTTATATTAGTAAGAATGATATTAAATCTATTCTTAAATGTATTCACCCCGATCTAAGGACTCAAAGATACATTTATAGGACTAAAGTAGGTCTAAACCAGCCAGTCTAACTCAACCAGAACTTAACCTTCTCTAAATTTAACCACATGAGAAATTTCAATCCAAACAATTTCTTAGTATTACAACAATCCTACTACAAGAATCCCACTTAACAATCAGAAGAATACTTTGAAAATGTATTTAGTTACATAATACTGAATTAACCTGCAACCTTAAAATGTATTCCGTTACATGGTCCAGTCAGAGTACTGTATTCTGAATACTTGTAATACTTTTACATTGAGTCACATTTAAATCATAATGTAAAAAACACAACATAGGATTAAACGCATCTTTATATTTGTTTCACAATTTGTTATGCATTTGCTACCACTAACTGGAGAAGGAATAATTACACATGCACTTACCACAAAATTATTGTTTTCTGTTTTTCTCCAACACTGCAATTTGAAGCCTAAAATGTGTGATCAAGTACTGCAACGTATTCCTCAGACTCAAATATTGTATTCTCTTTACGTGTATTCAGGTACTTCCCAACACTGATCCCGCTTCAGTGTTATCTGAAGCTGCTAAATATGACATAGAAAACCCTACACATCTATCCTTACTTTAAAATAATGCGAAAGTTATGGTGAGAAATAAGAATAGAAATAGTTTTTGAAGTAAACGTTCTAATCCTGCCCCCGCACACCTGACCAGTTATGACGGGGCGAACTTGTCAAAACAAACTTCACTTGTATCCAGCCTGACAGAAATATCACGACTGGATTTGAAAAAGAAAAGATACAAAGTCCCCCCAAAACAAAGCATTGAAATAAAAGGTGAAATATAAAGCGGTGACAACAAAAAAAAAAGGCTTAAGCGGTCTTTCGAGACGTGGAATTGGTTGCCGCACAAAGAATCCACATACTACGGGAAATAAGAAATGCTAGCTTTATAACGGCAGCATAATGTAAAATCCAATAAAATAAGCTAGCAGAAGGTTTTGAACGAAAGCAATGCTCAAAGAAGGTCAAATGTACAACAAAAGAGAATCCTTCAGCTCACAATATTACAGAAACTTCAAAAATCTCATACTGGTATAGAGTGGATTAAAACACAGACACATGACAACTGAAATGATGTTGAAAAGTAAAAATTTATAAAAATGTTAATTAAAGACACACTATGGGACTTGTGTTTTGTGGTGATCAGTTGCCTGGTTGTCTCCCTTGGGATGTTTTCGCTTCGTCTGGAGTGTTCCACAGTATGGCATTAAACTTGGCCTGATGGAGCCAACTGACGGTGAAGACGAGCCAAATTACAGGTCAGATCTGCGGAGAGTGCACAGTGCATTTTTTTCAAGGTGTGTTTAGAAATTTAAAAAGTCACATCTGTAATTTAACAAATGCAAGATGGATATGTGTAATGCCATACTGTGGAACATTTGAAGCAACAAACAAGACAAACAGGTTGTGAATGCCATAGAGAAGTTGCCTATTGCACCTTTTTTTTTTTTTTAAACAGTGTATGAACGTGCATTGTGTTCTGCGTCCTGATTGGCTATTGGACTGTAGACCATTGTCCATCAGTCTCCTCCGTGCCGTGTCTCCTGTACAGTACAGAGTGTGTTCAGACAAATTTACATAAACGTTGGATCTCAGTGTGACTGAAGTGCTGTATGTTTGCATTTTGTTTTCTCCCCGACAAAACCCACAATGTCGATGAAACGTTCTGCACCGACAAAGACGCCTACGAAGGTTTGAACTTTGAGAGAGTTTAAACAAGAGAGAAATGTGAGAAAATGTTAACGCCTGTGTGAGAAAAGTGTATAAAGTGTGTGGTGAGGGGTTTTACAAACAAAAACATAGAGAATAATTGTTAAAAATAAAGTTGAGTACTTTTGCCCCATTTATTTCGGGGTTATTTTTAGAACATAACCCCCGCGATAAATGAGGGACCAGTGTATATACTTAGTCTCTCTAGCGTGCCCTGGGTCTTATGTCTCTCGGCTGACCTGGGAACGGCTTGGGGTCCTACCTGAGGACTGGAGGAAGTGTCTGGGGTGAGAGAAGTCTGGGCGTCTCTGTTTAGACTACTGCCTGCCTGACTCCACCCTGATTAAGTGGATGGATAGATACTTAGAATTTACTCGATTCTCACTTTGGAGCTGTAAATATTCAAAATGTATAATATAGAAAGACAAAAGAATGTTCCACTGAATCAGTTTCTTTTGTTGGCGTTATGTAGTGAGTTAAAGTCCTATCGTTTATGCACTTATCGCATCATTTGTAGCTAGCTTCTTGCTTTAATTTGTTTTCGCCTAATCCCTGATCTTGTTGGTAATGACTTTTTGATAACATCTCTGGCAATCTATTGATGGCAGCAAAACAAACCAAATTAAATATGCAACAAAAAAAAGCCTTTTAGCTCTTTTTGAACCTGAGTCAATGATTTTAATCCAATTTTTACTTTTCACATTCAGCAGAGATGGTCCACCACTTATCCATCGCTGTATGTTTAATTTCACGATTCCAATTTCCTGACTCGATTTGAATGAAAATTTCTGAAATGTTGATGTTTGACTTAAAATATGATGTGAAAGCAGAGTCTACCTTATCTCACCTGCTTGTCCCAGTGTTGGAATCCAGTCAGACAGACAGACAGTGATGGAGGAGATGTATTTCGACATGTGTTGCACAGTGGATGCGTCATGACAGACTGTATTTTTTAAATTCTTATTTTTACTTTCACAACTTAATTCTGGGTTTCTTCCTCCTTCGCTGTAATACATTTGATACATTTTTTGTACTTAGGAAATCATCGTAATTATTTAAAATAGCAGTTATTTTTCATTTTCTATGCCATTTACAACTTTACTTTTATTTTTTCTTGTTTTTACTGCAAACGATGTGTTACAAAACCAGCTACAAAAAACATAATACGTATACATTATTTTGTTAGAGGAGAACCATAAAAAAACAACTGTAAGTGACAGTTTCATCCAATTATAGACACTGTCAGATGAGAACCTTATGGAAACAATTGCCAGTGACTATTCCAGACAGTGGTTTCTCTGTCACAGTTAAACATAAGAGCGAGTCATGTTCATCACTCATGGTTCAAAATCAGGTACTGGCTCTTTAATGTACGTTACGTATGCAAAACATTGTGTCTTGTTGAGAATTTCTGTGACTAGGTTTGCTCTGGTATCCGCAAAAACTTCAATACACATTTTTCAGGTATCGGCGAGGAATCTGTAGATTAAGAGCACTGCCACTGTTGAAGTCTGTGGCTAATGCTAATACCCAGAGTAGGTTAAATGCAGTGTGTAGAGGCTCCAGACACTTAAAACACACTAATAAAAACAAAAAAATACATTGTGTTAGCTCTTTGACCTTTATTTAGCCTTTGGTGTAGACACTGAACTTGGTAAAATAACTACAGAGAATGTAGCCAGACAAGAGCGCTAACACCACAACAGCACTAACAGACTTTGTTTACTCTGCATAATTAGCCATGTGCTCCAAGGATGAGGTCTTTTTATAGGCCTCACTGCTGTTTTTATCCTGGGTTTGTGGAACATAGTGACCAAGTAGGAAAGTGAAAGAGCTTAAATCAGAGTCAAATGTAAAATGGGCTTGATGATGTGCTAATATTTAAATCCGTAAAATCTCATTTATTCTTGTAGATGTTCTTTAGAGATAGTTTTACTGGATTCATTTTTTCTTTTACCATAACAAAATGGAGTAGTAGTACACCAAAGCCAAGTATCGGTATCAAATCTTACAACAAAGGTATTAGAACAACGCTAGCCGAGATGAACAAAGAATCTTTCATATCCCAGACATAGATAATCTTTTTGTTTCGTTTTATTTATTTATCACGTTACCCGATTTCTTAATATTTCTTTCACTTTGGCACTGAACTTCCAAACCAAACACATTTCTTCACAATCTTTCACTTTTTCATTTTCGACTATATGCCATCCACAACTCGCCATCTAACTCTCCAGGCAGAAAAGGTAATACTGTGAAGTCTATTTGTATTGCATCAACCCGGACTGGAGACTTCATAAAAAACGCAGAGGTCTACCTGAGATGAAAGAATAGCGAGTGAAGGAGAGTGAACATTGGAGACACAAGCCAATAAAAATGCTGTCTGTTCTATGGGGCTATCCTGACAGGGCTCCCCTCTCTGTGGGGCGGCTGCTTCTATGTGCGTGTATATTGCTGTGTCCCTGCTCTTCGCTCACAAACATTTTAAAACCAAATATGCCCCGTAGGTTCACCGTGGCACTAGCCTTTCCACTTTCAAATAGAGCTAAAGTGAGCTGACAGTAAATAGCAATAGTAAAGGCCCGACTTGTCAGTGGGTTTAGTCCAGACAACACAGAATCTTTTGGCGTTTTATTAAAGTGTCCTTTTAAATCAAAACCTACCACTGAGGTCTAAATATAGTTGCACAAGAAAAGCTGCATTATGTTGCCAATAGCGCTTCAATAGCATTAGACGCTTAAAGAAGAAAGAAAAAAATAAACCTCTCGGAAAAGTGGTTTACAGATGAAAAATACTTTATACTCTTGCTTGAGCATCAGTTGCATAGTGGGAGAGTCTTCACCCACAAACCACATGTTGATGGTTTAATGGTTTGAGTCTTTGTGTCCTTGGGCAAGACACATTAGCAATGAGTGACCACACTTTTGTCTACTCCAAGGCAGCTGTGGTTTAACAAGTGGCTTACTGTCACCAACTGGCTCTGTGCACAGCAGCGGCAACCGCAACCTCACTGTTAGCGTCACTACTGCCTGCAAAAACCTCAGGGATAAAACTGGACAGAGTTACGCTAAAATGAAAATAAATATTTAAAGATCAGGCAGCGGTTAAACACTACACAGATAAAATTAATATTTCACCAGAGGACATTTCTGTGTTTAGAAATAGATGTTTGTGTCTCAGTAATAATGCTAATGCTAATTTCGAGGCGTGAGAAATATTAAAACACCGTAGATTGAAGTATTCCACATTTGAAAATAATTGGGTGGTCTTTGATTTAATTTGAATTTATTTGTTTATTGTATGTTTTCCAATTTGAATAAAAGTGACTTATCTTTGAGACATAGCGAGCTAGCTAGTGTGCTTCTTTGCACAAAGCCTATTGTGAAGAATGAGGAAATAATATTGTCAGAAGTATCGAAAATCACATACTGAAACTAGCATTGAAACGTTTGATGTATGAACACAAACTGGAAAAAAACACACCCTCTTGAACAGTTTTAGTTTTTGAAGTTTGAAGTTAGTATCATGACAACACTGATAAATTTTTGTTAGTGCAGTATTATCTTACTGTTAAGGAAAAGCTGTCTATTTCTCCTTGTCCTGAAACCATAGACTGTATAAATAAAGGACATAGCTATTCGAATACAATTCACTTTACACTGAAAAATTGTCACTCCTCTCTGTGACTGCTATCGTGAGTCTCATCATTTTGGTCTTAAAATGTTTAGATTAACTTTCTCTACATGATCCTGGTATTTCGCTATTGTGTCTGTAACATAACACATAACAGACAAATCATGTGCCTTCTTTCACCGAGGTCACTCCCTCTAGCGTTAGCAACAGGTTTGATTGACAGCGTTGCCAAGCACCCGCTCCCTACTAAACCAGCAGTGCGCGGTGAACTTGGCTCCGGATTCGCCCTATAACTGCTAGCCTCGATGAGCTTCATTTGACTGGAGCCAAACGCTTCTTTATACAGTCTATGACCGCTATGCAATAACAGCACATCTAGTACTTCTCACTACTTCTATTCACCGCTATCCATAAAACCATTACTTTTGTATCACTGACAAAAACATATGGTCGTTGTTAGAGCTACTATACCTGCAGTTGTGATGTTCAAGGACAGTCCCTTCCTGTAACAGACAGCTTATTATACACAGTAATCCCATTGTGCACCGCTGTCTCCTTATCCTCGCATCTATTATTGTCTTTTTGAGTGCAGGCTTTGTGTCCTGGTTTCCTGCTCAAACTTTTGCACGGCCTCCCCGCTAATTCATATTCTGGCAGAGACGGAGGAGATAGCCAGTGCCATCCTCACACTCTCCACTGGGTGCTTTTTTTCCACTGTGAATGTTCTCTGGGCCTAACGTTCTAAAGCTGGGTAATGCAAACACGACTTGGCAATTTGGACTGCCTGTTCTTACTCAGTCTCACAAGTGAAGCAGAGAAGGAGCTGGAGGCTATAGCTGACTGCAGCCTATACACCACTATATAAGAGCCATCTTAGTCTGTATTGTAAGAAGGAAGACGACCAGTGTATCGTATTAGTGTATTGCAAAAAAGGAAACGCAATTAGAAAGGCATCTGGGTTGAAAACTATAAAAAACATTTGTTGGCTAATTGTATGCGATGAGGTAGAGCTCCGTTTTTTGTTTTTTTTCAGAGGCCTCAGTGCATTCTGTAACTTTCTGGACAAGCATACGCCACCTGCTTGTCTCTATGGAGATGTTTTCGCTTTGAAGTGTTCCACAGTATGGCGCTAAGATTGAAGACGAGAGGTTGACGTCACAAGGCCTATTTTCAGGTTAGATCTGCGGAGAGGCAAGGTAATAACCATGGGCGACAGTAGCTCAGTTGGTAGTGTTTGTTCACTGATCCGAAGGTTGGCAGTTCGAATTCCGCTCTTAACATTAATGTCATTGGTAGAGGGGTCTGATCCACTGACCCACAGATTGGCGGTGTGATTCCAGCTCCTACAGATGAAAGCTTGTGTCCTTGGGCAAGACACAAATCACCTTGCCCCCAGTGTGTATGAATGTAAGTGGTTCCTTGATTTAAAGTGCTTTGAGTGCCTTGAAGGTGGAAAAGCGCTATATAAAAATGTGACCATATCCCATACCATATATATCTTCATTGGTTGCAAGCAGCTCTCAGACCCTCCACCAGAAAAGTTACGTTTTGCACCTTTAATTAAAATGTATTTGCTTCACCATTTTAAATTTACACTTGTTTGATTTGGCAGGAAATACAAGCCATTGTGTAGGCCCATGCAAATATCCAAAGTTACGATCACACATACATCGCAAAACATTACAAATGAATAATACTACAGGAGAACTTTTGACATTTTATATTTGATGAGTTCAACTATAACTAGGATTTTCTGTAAGTTCATTTTTATTAATTTCATAGATGATTACAATAATATTCTGATATTTGAAAGATGGAACGATTTCACTGTAACCTTGCTCCAACAAATGGCTAAAATGGCTGACTTCGCTAGTTTTGAATGTAAAATCAATCTTTCTAATTAAGCTGAACCACTCCCAATACATTGACATCCCCGTGCTTTACTAATTAATTGCCCAGCGCTGTGCAACGACCACAATGGGATAACGTTATTTACCTAATTGTTCTTATGCATGAATGTATCGAGCGCATCCAGCAGGTGATTTATACTCTGCTTTTTCATTCCAGCGGGAGTCCCATGCAAATGCGCGACGCCGCTACACTGACTGAGAGACATCGGACGCGCCGTGACAAACAGGACCGGTAAGTAACTCGGGAAGATTACGCCGTTCGGCTAAAGTCTCCGCGGGGAAAATGTTAAGTAGAGCCAATGCATGAAGTAATTCAATTTGAGCCCCTGAATAATAGCGTCATTTGCCATGGAATTAGCATCCGTCGCTATCAATCAACACAGGCTAACGCGAGCGAGGCCCATCAAGGACACGAGCGTTTGCAATACCTAAATTTATCTGGTTAACTTGTCACAAAACTAAACTAGCATTATTGGAATAGATTTTTTTTTCATTGTTCTGCAGGCGTAGATGGCGATGTATGTTTTGTAATCGTACATTTGTAACATACTTGTATAAATAAATCACTAAAACCTTTAACGCATGTTTGAATGGCAGCAGGAGAATAATAGTCATGTTTGCGCAGATCTTTCTTTCACAACTAAGATAAAAATTTAATCAAAGCAGGATGAAGATTTCATAATACAGTTATTCAGACACAAAATATAAAATGTTTCTATTGTGCCGGCGCATTCATTCATGGAAATATTCACTTATTAAAATTCAACACAGCATGCCTAGAAAAAATAGGATGCAACCGCAGCGCATTAATTATTCATATAAAGAAAATATATATGTCAAGCCAGGAGCTATTGCTAAAGATGTTAGCGTTGGTCTCGTCGTGATCTAAGTGATTCATTTATTTGGATAATTCAACAAGATTAATCAGCTGTCAAACTGTGTACCACAAATGAATTCTGTCCATTTGCTCATTGTTTACATGCCGTAGGTTCTGTAACTATAGTAGACATGCGATAACAGAATATCTAGAAGTTGTATTTGATTTTGTGATATAGAATATATCTAAATATTTTTAAATGGGTATGTCATATATCATGTAAGATGTCACCTTCCTCCGTTCAATTCATTTATGCTGTTCCAAAGCATATAATTTAGATTTTTAGATTATTTACTTATAAACATGTTAACATATTTAAGTATAGGAACATATCTCCTCTCCCTTTGCTCTCCGCACTAAGTCGCTCCTCCTTCAGAGCGCTATCACAACACAAACAGCTGCATCCCGGTAATGAAACTACTGCACATCGCATCAGGTTTGTCAAGTTGCTGCGTAGAGTTTTGCATCCTGCTTTTGTACATTTATGGAGCATGAGGTCTGAGCATTGGACAAAATTTTACAGCTAACCATAAGAAGGATTCAAATACGACCCGGGAGAGATCGCTAGATTATTCAGAAATGCATGGATGACATCTAAAACCTCGTCAGGCATGTTTCTGATGAGGGAACAACAACATAACATGGTAGAAAGCTCACAATACCCCCTTTTTAAAGATATACTGCTTATAAAAACTACCAAATTGAAGAATAATATCCTTAATTCACGTTTATTTTTTTTTAACTCATCTTGATATTCATTTTTTGGCAGTGGATGTTTTCCTACATTGACTTTGATGCAGTTTCGTACAAATTGGAAAGTACTCTACTGGTTGAACAAATTGGTACCCTCTCATAGTTGGAAATTGAACAAATTAGATGTTGGCTGGCCGCATTCACATAGTAGCCGACATGTTCCTTTGTAAAGCATTTATTCCGTTGCCGTCGGATGCGGATTTGACAGACATTTTAGTGCAAGGGCATTATTAGTGTCACTTGCTTTGAGAACGTGTAGTTGAGAATTCAAAAGACCGCCCCGTGCTTACGTTGTCTGAATTAAACATATTCACAGAGCATAAAGGAGCGTGTGCGGTGCATTATTTCAGCATACCACGTACATTTGAAATCACAAGTGGCTTTGTAAATTAAAAATAGTTCTTGAAAAGGTTTGGGGTATTTATAAACTAGCTTCAGAATGACCTTCCATTTATAAAGTGGATTCCTTTGGTATGACTCAAGACAAGACAGTAATCATGTTAATAAACAGAAAAAAAAATAGCTTTTGTCGGTCAACTCGCCTGCTTCCACATTGTGACTTCATCAAATTGTGCGACTCTTTCTCCCATTCCCTGCTGTACTAGTCAAATCAACCGAAGTCTTAAAAATAAACCAAAATCTAAATAAATAAAATTTTAAAAATTGCGCAAACAAAAACGAAACTAAAAATACTATTTAAATCCATTGAAGTAGCCAAAAATGTGTCGTCTTCTTGGGAAGGTGTTCCGGGCATGTATCACCAGGAGGAGGCGCTGGAGGGACTGGGAACACCTTGGGGTTGCATTGGAGGAGCTGGAAGAAGTGTTTGGGGTGTGTGAAGTCCCGGGGTCTCTGCTGCCCCTATGACCTGGCTGCAGACAAGCAGAAGAAAATGGATGGATAAATAGCGAAAATTGTGAAATATTTTACTCAGTCGTTCTTGGCCTTAATGAGTAATCTACTACTTATTATCTAACTCTGACGTGCTGTATTTTCCTTGTTTTGATTTGGGTCTGGGAATCAAGTTGTAAAGGTGTGACAAGTTGCATTTTAAGCCTCCAGTTCTTTTTGGAGATGGATTGTCTTGTATAATTTAATTACTTTTGCCTTGGAACCAACCTGGGCGAGTGAGAAATTACATAGACAAGTCATACCACATTATTTTCTTCTCATTTTGACAGTTACCTGTGAAACATCTTACAAATAGCCCCTATACTTTTGTTCCCCATTGAATCTCTATAAATGCGGATTGTAACCTTTGCTCTACGAGCCTTAATCATACACCCAGCTACTGCTAAATAAACACTACCTTTTTCAATAGTTTTCTTTGACTCTTTCCAGCATAGAAATCATCCCGTTGCATTGACTGAAGGTCGCGAGGGCATCCGTGAAAAGAGTACGTGTTGTCTTATGTACTGAAGAATAGACGAAGTTGTTTGGAGTTCGCATTGAGACGATCGGGGTCAACCTTATCACTGAGCACGCCCGGCAGAACGTCAACACAACCCCCCAATCCGCTTAGGGAGTGGAGGGGATCAGCACTTGTAAAATGACTGACACTGCCCTAAGCAAGGTCCCTCCAGCTCAGCACAAGGTAGATTATCACCGACAAACATAAATGGGGAGTACTCCGTTATAAGGATGCACCGATCCAACACTGGTATCGGATATTGGCGCAAGGTACAGGAAACAAATGCTGGATCGGATATCGGATTCCAATATATCCAATGTTCTGGTTGGACATTTAAATTGATGTAATGAGACCACCAGCCCAGAAAATCTCATGATGTTTGAATTTTTATTTATACGAAGTTGTTAGGTAGCTGTCAGTTATCTCTGAACTACAGAACATATTTGGAGCAGTTTGGGCTTATTTCATTTTTGTATAAAGTAAATAAATGCACTTAAGTCTCAGCACTTGTATCAGTTGATATTGGGTATCTGTAGTTACTTAAAGCTACAGTATCGATATTGGAACTGAACTGCTGACCGGTGCATCCATCCGTCCACCCGAGTAACTTTGTGATAACTATGCTTTTTTTGGAGTAGTTTTCTAGCAACTTTTTACTCCTACTAAAATATTATTTTTACTCTTACCCAAGTGTAGGTTTTTCATTACTCTTCCCGCTTTAAGTCTACAAGTGACAAAAGCTTTATGATGACAAATCATTTGAACATTTGTGTTTCTTGCATCCTCTTTCAGATATGATTTTGTTTTTTCTTAAATGATTCACAGTGTGTTTTGTCCTTCCAGTTAAAACAGAGACTGTTACTCTTACAATTACTTGGACCACTACTTTGTACTTCTGCTTGGCTAACATAATAGTATCATTTTGTAGTAACCAGTTTTTAGCTACATTAACTCTGTCTGCGTACACTGGTGTATGAATGTGTGTGTGAATGGTTGACTGCTTCCTTGAGTGCCTTGAAGGTGGAAAAGCGCTGTATAAAAATGTGACCATTTCCCATCTGACAAAGCCATGCATGGGGCCACAGGTAATTAAAAAACAGTTTTCATTCCTATGGCAACAGTTCATTATTTATTTATTTCTACATTGTGAGTGCGGTAGGGAAGCTAGAATCTATTTTCTTTGTACGTCAACTTGGTATGAGCTTATATATGAAGCTGTCTGAAGGTCTTACCACCCTGCAGGGGGTCCAGGGGCTTTTGGACTTCTAGCCAAAGGTGACCTCTACTTGGCTGGGGTCTGTAGTCCTCTGGAAATGCTTACGAAACACCCAAGGAATTTGAAGCTTAAAATATAAATGAAAGTGTACAAAGGAAGAGTTGTAAACACATCAGTGAAATTTTTGTTGAAGGACCTTGGTTCATAAATCAGAAAAAATGTACGATATTTTCTGATCAAGTATATTTTTGAGGAGGAAACAACATTATAACATAGGAGTTGTGTTTTGTTTCATTCACACATATTTGACGCACAAATCCTGCATATTTAGGTTGAGTTCTTCTCTCAAACAGAAAACACTCTGTTCCACCTTGTGATGTCATGGCTTAAAGCAGTCAATTTCACATAATAGAGGACCTTTAATGACAGAAGAATGGCTACACTTGAGGAGGCTGATGGTTCTGCTGCTGCGGTGGTAAAGTCGGGTCAGAGGAGAGTTTGAGTAGATGTAGTTATTGCAGTGAATGGACATCGCAAGTTTTTTGTGTCTATAATAACTGGTCAAATAGACATATTCCAGCAGTTTAAAAAAATCTTATTTTACAGTCCATTGGCGTTTTATGTGATAATATTGTCAAAATATCATCACTGGGACATCCAATAAGACTGTGTCGAGAGATTAAGATGCTTGACATGGTTTAGGAACTTTCATAGTTGCAATGCAGCTTTACATCACGTAATAATTTGAAGATGTAGATAGATTTCTTTCTAAATTAAATCTTAAACGGTCACATTTTTATATAGTGCTTTTCCACCTTCAGGACGCTTTACATCATGGAATCAATCACCCATTCGCACACACATGCATACACCAGTGTACGCAGACACTGGAGGCGAGGAGGGTTAAGAGTTTTACCCAAGGACACAACAACAGTAATCATATGTGGGAGCTGGAATCACACCGCCAACCTGTGGGTCAGTGGATCTCACCACTCTACCAAAACACACTCAGCTATTACTAAATAAACTACCTTTTTCAATAGTTTTCTTTCACTTTTTCCAGCAGAGAAATCATCGTGTTGCATTGACTGAAGGTCGCGAGGTCATCCGTGAAAAGAGTACGTGTTGTCTTAGGTCCGGAAGAATAGACAGAGTTGTTTGGAGTTCGCATTGAGACGATCGGGGTCAACCTTATCACTGAGGGGGCCCGACAGAGCGTCAACACAACCCCCCAATCCGCTTAGGGAGTGGAGAGGGTGAAGCTCGACCAGTGATGTTTTTTAGATCGAGAGTGAGATTTGAACTATCAACCTTTGGATCAGCGCACTCTACCAACTGAGCTACTGTCGTTTAGTATCTTGCTTACATAATTTCTTTGTTGCAAGTCTTTGTGCCAAGTTTATTTTATGATACAACAGTTCTAATAAGGCAAAGATATTCTTGGCAGGGCTCTCCAAGTAACAGGACAATTAACACACTTGTATCTTTCAGAGAAGTGGATGCCAGCTTGTATTCTTTTGGATAGTGATCAGAGGACAACTTCGTACACCGTAATAATGTATTTTCCCTGTCTGATTTTAATTTAATAAAGTACAGTCAAAAACATCTAAGGGACAAAATATCTAATTGCGATTTTTGTGACAAGCATTTGTGATTTATGAGTTGGATTCTGTCCACTCTTTTCACATTTTCAACACGTCCGGGAGCATTAGAGTTTGAGAGGAGACTGGAAACTAAATTGGTAAACTAATACTAGAATCCCAAGCATTTTAAAACATATTTGTAGAGGTCTTAACCACAGGGTTGGTATTTTTTTCTTACATAAAACCATAGACTGTATAAAGAAGTGGACTAAGTGAGTGTGACGTCGCCCATAGTGTTCGGCTCCAGTCAAATGAAGCTCATCGAGGCTAGCAGTTATAAGTGTGAATTTGGAGCCAAGTTGCATATGAGGAATTCCGACCGTGAGTATCATAGCAACCAAAGAGCCAATCCAGAACGAGACTGTTGAAGGCAACGTCAGTCAAACCTGTTGCTAATGCTGACAGGAGAAACTTCAGCACCCGATTTGTTGTTCAGGCACTGAGGTCCATATCTTGAGTAAAAATAAAGGATCATGTAGATGTAATGGGTCAGTACGAACATTTTAAGACCAAAAAGGCAAGCCAATAGAGCCAGAAGCGGCCCCATGCTCACTTCATATTTGATAAACGGTGGCTAGCAGGTTAGCTATGTCCATTTATATATACAGTCAGGAACGTCTGGAAAGGAAAGTGTTAGCTAAATAGTTGCTGTCCTTGCTCTTTGCTAATTCCAACTACTCAAATTTCGACTGACACCTCTTGCAGCCCCGGCAGAGTTGTTTGTGCTAGCATTGCGCGTAACTCCTCAAATCAAGGACACACTCTTCCCCCCTCTGTCATTCACACTCTAATAACGAGCGTCGAGCATGTGCATGATGTCGAACTGTCAGACCAATTTGCGCGGCACAGCAAGACGCCGCTGTGAGACGCTTTATTTTCAACATGACCGAGAGCGAAGGAACAAACCGCGGCATTTACAGTAAGCTGACTCCCCAATACACCCTGACAACATGATTCAGTCGTGAGAGGGGCTGAGCCAAATGGGTAGAGACTTCAAGCAGATCACTATCCTTCATACGGCGTTTGGAGCGTTTCAGCATTTTGAAAGATGGAAAAAGATTCAAGATGTTTGTTACTTAGAGTTTCACAAAGGCTCAGCTTGAATGTCCTGACAAAGCAAGCACTTGTTTGTAGTTTTGTCATAGCTACAAAATAAAAGGTAGTAAGTTCAAAATATCTCACAATGCATCAGTAAAAGTCATGGATGGCTTATGGTTACTTTTAAATGTAATTTTCATGTAATAATTGCATAATATCACTTTGAATTACACTTTTTTTTTAGTTTAACTGAAATTTAGCTAACATTTCTAGCTCTTGTAAACCCTTTGGAGCATCGTTAGTATTCACATACATGAATTTGCAGGAGTGATATTTTTGAAGCCCTTTCTGCGTAGCCAATCAGCTCTCATCCCAAAATGCACCAGACGTTTTCACCTGGGTTTGCGATCAATACGTTTTTTTGTTGTTATTTTTTACAGTTGCTCAATGATGCATATAACACTCAGCAGTCTACATTTGACCAAAAGTGTTGCATTTTAATAAACTCTAAGGTGGAAAGAAAACTAAACTCATTTACATTCAAGCTTTAACACCATGTTTCAATGAATGGAAGTCATACTGATTGGTGTTAAGCCATGGGAAAGCTTCTATAAAACAAACTTTTCTGATTGCTAAACTGTTAAACCCGCCACACACTACAGGATCATTGACCGGATTTAGGACTCGATTTGCTTCTCCATGACTTTAGGGAGGCACGACCCGACTTTGGATCTCCTCGTGTGTGGTGTCAGTGCGACTCTGAGCTACTCGGTCATATTGAAACTACAAAACACCACCACGGCAACAGCCAATAAAACGAAGCGTCAGGGGCAAACGGAGTGATGGACACAGAGACACAAGATACCTAATTATTTTCACCATTTCCTGAGCTTGTGACTTTAAATTTACAGCTTTACAAGAGGTGAGTATTAAACTGCAGCATTCTCATCCATATTATCCATTAGAATTTCTCCTCTGCAAATAATGACACCCAGTCCACAAAACTGCACTGTTAATCCAGTTTGAAGTGTTCTTGAAAAGTAAAGGGCGAGAGTGAATCGTCATGTGTCTCTGTTTAAATAAACCCACGCAGCACAGATCGGACTGTGGCAGATTAGTGACAGTCATAAGAGCAACAGTAAACACGACTCTGCTTCCTGTGTTATTTATCTCCGGTCTTCTGTGCATTAAAAGCATTTATCTGAACTATTACACCACATTTCACAAATAAGTAAGTGGAATTCTCTGAAGATGGAACATTTTAGAGTGTAGACGGGAAACGCTGACAACTTTTAGCTTGTGGTGTGCGGTCTCTTCGCTGCCCTATCCTGCTGCAGTCTATGCTCGGAGATTTAAAATCTCTTATGATTATCTGTGTGTCTGTGGTTTGTGCTTTTTGTCGCACGTTTAAGACAAAAAAATCCTGTAGTGTGTGTTGGGCTTTAGCTGTGGGGCCAACAATATACACAGCTCTATAATTTCACAAAATAAATGTATCTGTTTTATGTATTTGACAGGGACAATGCAGACATGAGGAGTCAACATGGCGGGGAACAAAGGTGTCTGTTGTTGTTTTAAGTGCCCAGGTGGACCTCCATTCTATTAATTTATATTAGAGGGAGGCCCATGTGAGGCTTCTCGCCCACGGACCCTCAAATTTCTGTCAACGGGCCTGGTTAGAAGCAGAGTTAGCAGCTGATGTGAGTGGAGAGCTAGTGCTAACGCTCAACTCCTGTCCCTGGTTGTTCTTTTGCCTACATTACGCATTAACAGTTCCAAACATTTTAAAAGCACAATATTTAAATCCATAATTACAACAGCACAGTTTCACATTTCATGATTTTATGAAAGAAAGGAAAGAAATATTTAATCAGCCAAGGCAAGGACAGCTGCTGGTGTGTACGCAAACCTACACAGTTTCTTAAGCAGTAGAAATACTTTTGATGTTCCAGAAAAAAGATGTTTTGCATAAATGACTTGTGTGCCTTTTTAACAAACGCTTTTTTACATTTTCTAAAGAGCCAACCGATCCCCCCCCTCCAGTGCGTACGCAGGCTTGATCGCAGTCAAGTTAATTGCATGAATCTCTAAAGTTGTTATGTCATTAATATTGCATGTGTGTTTCAGTGGCCCCGGGTTCTGAATTATTGAGGCAGTGTTTGCGGGTGGGTGTGAGATCACGCTTGTGGGCTACAACAGGGATGCTGCTGCTGCTGCTGCTTCCACACTGTAAGCCAGAATTTATTTAAAAAGCAGAGCAGCGATATGTTTAAAGAAATAATTTTTGACAGGCGACAATGTTTAACTGGGTTGTTTATCCCCTTATGACTCATAATTAGGCTTTTGCAATGATTTATGGTTAAAGGTCTAATATTAGGCAAAGCTGACTCTTGAGAGCTTTAAGCCATGTTAGAATGGTGTTACCTCATCCAAAACAGACCTGGAATTGTGTTTTGTTTCATTCACACACACTTAAATGTTTACTATTAGTCTGTCTACATCTCCAAAGTCCAAAAGGATTTAATTCCACCTTGATGTTATGTAGTGGTAGTTTTCAAGTTAACATCTTCCTTTTAGCTTTACGTCAAATTCCAGAACTGAAATGATCCAAATGATTCTCGTGAAGGTGGTCGGAGTTTCGTGTATCGTGGGGGTTACGTTCTAAAAATAACCCGTAATTGGCGAAATCCGAAGTATCAGCTTTATTTTTTTTGCAGCTGTAAAACCCCTCACCACACACTTTATACACTTTTCTCACACAGGCATCAACATTTTGTCACATTTCTGTCTTGTTTAAACACTCTCAAAGTTCAAACCTTCGTAGGCGCCTTTGTCGGTGCAGAACGTTTCATCGACAGGGATATATGGATACATGGATAAACACGTACTGGTAATACTTTGTCTGTTCTTTAATTTCTGCTGTAACAAACTACTGTATTTTAATAATTTTATAGCGATATATGTCTATATATTTTGAAATCATTTTTACATGCTCCATCTGTCCTATTCCCAAGAGAAAAACAACGATTCTGAACCTTAATACCCCACTATGAAGGAGACATTTTGGGATGCACTAATGGAGATGGAGTTGTTGACCCAGAATTGGAATACCTTGTTTTTGTCTCATACAATGATGTTCCGTGTTTACTCGGAAAATGGTACATATTTGGACCACCAGTTGTGATATATTGTTGGTCAAAGGTCGGCCACTGGCTTGTCTCCATGGAGAGGTTATTGCTCTGCAGAGAATGTCCTACAGTATGGCATTAAACATATTCACCTTGCATTGATGGTGAAGGTTTCAAATGGTGGTGACAATGAGAATGCTCTGGAAATCAATGGTATGGTATTATTTCAGGTGTTTTTTTAGAACAAAACAAAACTGCAGAACAGTAGCTTGGCTCTTTGTTTCCTTACCCAGAAAAGTTAGATACTGCACATTTTAATGAACCAAATCTCTGCTCTGAGTTCCTGTCCCTGTTATTGGTTCATTTGATATTATATATTCAAATTTCAGTAAAAAAAAAAAAAAAAAAAAAAAACCAACCCAAAAACAAAACTCATAAATAGATCCATTCTCAATTTACAGCCTGTGTGCAAGGTGCCAATTAAAACTGACAAATTATAAAATTGTAGAAAAAAAATAGCCTTGATATGGATGTTGATGTTCATATATAAGTTTATAAAGTTAATAATGTTTATCAACCCCATTTATATAATGAGATATTTATAAGTGTTATGGAGTAATTTAAATGCTGCATCTCCCACCCCTACCACACCCCACCTCCTTCTGTCTGTTGTCTTATTGTGTTGTGTTAATTATGAATAAAAATATATCTAACAAAAAGAAAAGAAGATAAAGCTGGACGATGGCATCTCTTGCAAATTTTATAATCTTAAAGTATCAACTAACGCACTTTTTTCCCTCAACAACTGGAATAACACACTTCTGTTGATGGGTTTCAGATGACATTACAACATTCTATCGGCCAATCATATTTAATACAGATGAGGGCAGCCAAAATCAATATTGTTAAAATGCTGATTTATTTATTTATTTTTTTGTAATACAGCGAGTTCTTGGTCTGGTCACTAATGGAAAATGAGCAGGTTCAATATTTGTTAATTTACCTTTTAGATACTTCATGACTGTATTCAAGCACTGTATGTAATCAATAGGGAAAATAGTCTTTTGCCCCCCGTCTGGCAGTATGACATCATCACATCAGAAAAGCACCAATATCCCCCTCCCCGACTCTAAAAGCCCCTGATTTAAACTGTGCCACAGCTGCAGACTGTGGTTTCTTTAAAATGAGCTTTGTAATTACCATTGTCACCGTGACCTGGGGCACCGGCGACACACTAATTATAAATAATTGGAGCTAGATTGAGTTGAGTTGGAGCGGCTTGTGCTGCTGTTTACTGTAACGTCAACAGACCGTCTCATTACAACTGTGGAAGAAAGAGGAGGTATATTTGGGACTCACTCGCACTGTTCTTTGTTTAGGGAGAATTGTATTAGCATTTTTAAAACCAATTTACATAAAATAAAATTATTTGCGTACACTGCTCTGACCTAAAGTCTTGACCTAAAAATCTTCATAACTAAAATCATGCAAGTATTAATTTGAAATGTTTCGTAGATACATCCAATAATAAATACGCAAAATTACAAAGTGAAATATAAAAATGTAAAATAAAAATAAAGAAATATAAAAGAAAACATAAAATTAAAAAGGAAAATATAAGTAGATTGTATTAAAATATAGGTAAATCGTATTAAAATGTAAAAATATATATATATATATTAAATGGATAAAATTCTTAGTTGAATGATCATGCTGCTATAAATATCTAATACACAGGGGAAAAAGGCTAATGCTAAATCATATTGTAAATACTGTAACAGTTTGCATGGTTATACCCATGGGAAATAAAACCGATCCATCGAAGCAGAGTTTAAAAGTTATTTTTTAAAAGTTGTTTTTTTTTTCCCAAACGCCACGACAAGAGCCAAGAAAATATCAAAAGGATGAAGTGGAGCTGCGTGCTGCTGTGCTGTCAGTGTTACACCAACTTTAGTGGATACAGCGCGTTCTGCTGCACTTCCCCCTTTTAAAAAATACTCACCCACAGCATAGCAATGACACAATTAGCCCTAAAGAATATTTGGAGAGGATGGATAAAGCAGAGGAGCTACGTTTACTTGCGTGTATATTGTTTTGAGGAAAAGTATTCAATGTCTATATATTTTTGGGTAGTTTTTTTTCCCTTAGGTGCAGTAAAGTCTCTTTATCACTGGCATGGTTCACTTGGGGCCACCTTGGAATGGGTCTGTTTGTTCCTTCCAGCAGAGTTGTGTTTCCATGCCCCCGGGATCCAGGGCCAGGGCTGTGCTCCGTGAGACACTGACAAGTCGTATTTGAATTATACTCATAATTATAATGCTGATTTGAGCAATTCATAAAAAGACTTTAATTTGTGGTGCCGTGAGATGTAGCTAAAACTAAAGCTATCGTAAACACAAAACTACTTCCGGTTTATTGTCATGTTTTTCTGTATTTATTTTGTTTCTCTGCGCCTCCACACTGTGTTTTAGTGTCTCTTTTTGTAATACCATGGGTTTGGCTCATGCTAGCTGCGTTATGCACTGGAAATATAATGTGTTCGAGCTTTATACACGAGTGCCGTGCATCTATAAACAGGAAACAGCTGTTGCATTCGTGCTTTGTTTTGCGCCGCGTATCTGCTCAACATAGAAAGTTGCCATCACGGGAAATATGGCATCAAGTCAGCATTTGGTGAGAGATTATTATGTTCTGTTTATATCTGCTTGTTGCCGTCTTGAGTTTGCATTCTCTCTTGCCCAATCATCTCCTTTCTTGGGTAGCCACGCCTTACCTAAAGTGATCCATACCGTGCTGGTGCCTTCTGGGAGCTACTATCCTCCAAAACAAGCCAGAAGAAAATAGGTTTATGTAACTTTTTTGTGCGCCACCTGCTGCACATTGTGACGATCTAACCTGGCATGGGGAAGTTGTCATAATCGATTTAGTAATTTCAGTAGTTATAATAATAAAGCGTATTCAAGCAGACTTCAAGCTGATATATGAAGTATGCATGACTTTTGGGAGATGTTTTCATGATGAGCAATTTACTCTTGAGTAAAAGGTGTGACAACTAATCCCAGTATCCTCAGTGTTTTTAGAATATAGGTGAGTAGGTAAATGGTCATATTTACAGTGACGCCTATGTTGAGAGCAGGATTTGAACCACCAACCTTTGAATCTACCACTCTACCGCTCACTGATTAAATGAATTATCAAATGAAGAAGAGTTGGGTGGGTGTAATATTGGAGAAGAAATCTAATTTTCGATTTGGAAATGTGCCAAATTAGAATGTCACTAAATTATAGAAAATAGTCTTTTTAATTTTTCAGACATGATTAGTGATATTTCTGCAATTTTTAGATTCCTTTCACATTTGGGTAGTACTTCACCTCAACCAAAACATTTAGCCTACAACTAGCTAAAAAGATTTCTGATGGATTGCAAAAAACCTGATTACTGAGACATTCATGTTTGTCAATATATCCCGCCCAGTCCTTTTAATCAGTATTAGATAATGTACATATTGCCAACGTAGCCATCTTGTGCTGTGTTATGTATAATCAAATGTGGCATCAATAATACCCGCTCCACGCTCTCCGCCTGCATCCCTGTCTATTAATGGCACCCTTTTGCCTCTTCATCCCTCCATCCTGTTTTTGGCGACATTTATAAAAGTTTCATAGCACCAATATAAAACCTTACATGTCACGCTCTCATGAATCATTTGTGTCAGGGATCATTGCCTCATAGCTCCACCACCGCGGCGCTAACGGCTAATAGGAACCCATCTCAAGCCATCCTCTGTTAGCATTAGCGACAGGCGGCGTGTAATAAAGCTGATAAAACATACCATCCGTCATTTCGAATTACTTTACAAATGAATGATGATGATGAGTTTGCGTTGGGGATATTTCATACTTGTTGAGCTAGCTATAGCATTGCGCCGAAAGCTACTCGGGAGTTTGATTGAATGATTGTTTTGCGAGGGTCACTTTGTGTAATAGGGTTGAGGCCACAGTTCAGCAGTACAAGATGAATGGCAGTGGTTGAACATATGAAAGATATAAATGTATGTAACCTTGCCTCGCCATGCAGAAGGGCATTAGATAAGCCGACGTTTCTAAAGTTTCAAAGACATTCTGTACTGAGGTCTTATTGGACTGGGAAAAAATAGTATATTGTAGATTGGCCGTCTTGTTGTATAAAAAGGTAATTAACCTAGCATGACATTAGCGATACGATCATGAAAAAGTCGGCTATTACGTGAAATTAAAAAGTTACAGAACTGTTTATAAACTGCACAACCTATGGACTATGGTATGGCAAGACAAGACAAGTTTTTAAGTAATTTTTTACAGAATAAGAAAGACAATAACATCACAATACGACAAATTAAAATATAAATAATCATAAATAAACAAGAGAAGTGTGCAGAAAAAACAACAACAATAAAACACACTCACACTTATGTAACTTTTCTACTAGTCTACCACCTGCTTGTCTCCATGGGGATGGCGTTGCTTTTCTTTGCTTGGAATGTTCCACTGTATGGCATTAGACTTGTCTATCTTTACGGAGACAGGCAAGATGAGTTACAGGTCAGATCTCCGGAGATGGAAGCCCGCTCACACTTCTGATTGGATAAAGGGAAGCTAAATGTAGACGAACATGTGACGAACCCCCATCACCACCGTTACAGTTACATAGTGCACCTTTTAAAGCATATTCTGAACCGTTAAAAAAACAAAAAAAATATTAATTCACTGGTTTGCAAAAAAAAACAACTGTAAAATAACATTGACTATATTATTTCATTTATTTCAAGCCCCACACTACAAGATCATTTCTTTGATTTAGGTCCCGATTTGCGACTTTGTGGAAGCCTGACTTGATTTCGATCCTTATATGCGATTTTTAATCCTCTTCCCTCCTCGAGTGTGGTGTCAGTGCGACTCTGAACTGCTCGGTCAGTGATGGACACAGAGGCGTAAAGTTGTAAAGTTAAACTGCAGCGTTCTCATTCATATTAACCATTAGAAAGTGACCTCCAAAAATAATGGCACGCAGTCCACAAAACAGCGCTGTTAATCCAGTTTGAAGCGTGCATCTGAACTATTGCACCACATTTCATAAATAACAATACAGTTTTGACTTGCATCTAAACTAGAAGTGCAGTGCTCTGATGTTTGGAACAGATGAGTCTCAAAGCGAGTCATTTTAGTGAATACAGAAACAGTCGATGCGAGTGGGTTAGCTTTGTTAGCTCGTTGTTTAGCCCGTATTGCGTGGTCTCGTCTCTGCAGTCTTTGCCCTCGGAGATTTAAAACCTCATACGGTTCTCCTCGTGTCTGTATTCTGCGCTTTTTGACGCATGTTTAAATGTTGTTTAACACTGAAAAATCCTGTAGTCTGTGGCGGGCTTTAATGAGTTCTACAATCTTCTGCCAACATGTATACGCCTACGGTTGTCTTACAAGTTTTTCATATATGGTTACGTTCAGTTGTACTTTCATTTTTACATTGTTGAATTCCAGTGTGCCTGTAAACCAGTTATCCCTGTGCATCAGCTGTGTACATAAGGGAGTGGGGCTGGAAAAATCTCCCTCATTGCTGAACTTTATCCTCTCCAATTCTGTGTGATCTGTATCGGCCGCTCCACAGAGAGAAGGCCAAACGTTTAAGGGGGAAACTACCAGATTCGATTTAGATTGTCGCGCCTCCAAACTGCATCCCAAAACGCCTTTATTACAAGAATGAAGGAGGCACGCTATGCACACAATTACTTTGCAGTTGGAGGGTTTGATGACCTAAAATGCATAGATTAACTTGCGTGGAGGAAGGAAAAAACATCCTATCATTTCCAAATCACTGGTGTGAAAGCTACTTATGTGATTCTCAAAGCTTAAAGCAGAGCTATTCCGCAAAATGGACTTCTCAGAGCTTTTAACCATGTTATAGTTGTTTCCTTTTCTCATTTTCGCTCTGAAAGTTGTTTTTGAAGTGATTCGTGCATGTTTTAGCGACCTTTAATTGCTTATTTTTGAGACGCCATTATTGCCCATCCCAATCCATCCCAATCAATCCCAGCTTTCACCGCCACTGGCATAAGCACGCTGCTTTGTACTTCTTTCTCCAACTTTATTTTCTTGGTGCATAAACTTGTAGGATTTTGTGTGTGCGTAGTCATTTTAGGACAAAAGGAAAAAAGTCTTTGTCTTTGTTGTGATGATTTTTACAGCAATGTCAGCTCCTATTGGGCCCGTCGGTTTTCTAACGCATCAGCGGATTTGTTTCTTTTATTAAGTCATTTTAGATTAATATTGTGATTTTAAAATTTGCAAATTAGAACAATGATCCACGCTTGTCAACCACAATATTTGTTCTTTAAGCCAGTCAAATAGTACCATTTTAAGAGGCATCCAGCTGAATTCAAATTAAATGCACACTGTATAACGTAAAGTAGTACTGGACAATATGACAAAAAGTAAATCCAATTCTTTATCAGTATATTCATCAGTCAGGATTTCGTATTTGATTTTGTCTTATTAAAAAACTGAACTAGAATTAATAAAATAACTTTGTATAGCACTTTTGCAGATTCTTCACTCTCCATACACACATTTGTCCTGCTAACAGCGAGGCTTTCAATCTGTGCAAGTGGCTTCTGTGACCAGCACCATTTACTTACACCTCACATTCTTTCATAGGCAAGTTGGGTAAAGTGTCTTGTCAAAGGACACAATGGCAGCATGATTAGCACTGAGACTGAACCACGGACAACCTTTCAGTTTAAATCCACGCACATTTATGATCGCAAAACCGTCCCAATTCCTCCTATGTTTTCCGCTTCAAATTTGGATTTTTCATTTTGTGACTACCCTGGTACTTCATAATAAGTAAAGAGCTTGAGCCATTTCACCACCACACTATTTTTACAGTGTAATGGCCCGTTACCAATTCTCCCCCGTCCAAAGTCCTTGAGCGGTACAACACGCGCCTACAAGCTGACCGTGACTTCTTGCCTTTCTGAAAAGCATGAAAACATAAGCGCCCATGTCCAGAGCAAAAACCCGTCTTTTTACTCGTAATTATTAGTAGAAATGAGAACTACCTGCAGGCTGTGGGGAGGAGAGTGGACTACTTGAAAAGGTTGCTGAAGTTAGTGGTGGGTGGATGACTTGAACTTTCGTGTCACAATTTTAGTTTTATATTTTTTTTTCCTGCCAAGAATTTCTAAAGGTCCTTGAACCGTCTCTGGCCTAATGGGTCCTATTGATGGCCAAGCGCTGTTTTCGACAGCCGCAACGTGTAATCCAACAACTTTTCATAACTTCAAGAGGTCAAGGGTTGGATCTCTGCTGATTGGATGAATGGTTTATAAGTTGGCGAAACCTTGGTGTGACTGTTGCTATGAGCTACGTAGTTGTATTGTGTGTATTTTATTTTGAAATGGATTCTGCAGAAACATATGACCAAAGGTTACAGCCGTTGCCCGCAGCGGTCGGAAAAGAACACGTTATTGTTTTCATTGGACTTTGCCGTATAGACAAGACAAGAAACACGGCATCCACCTATAGAAGTACAACGACAGGTCTGACTCAAGTGACTACATGCGTCATTGCGAGATAGAGTTCCTCGTACTTTTGCTTTTCCTTCAAAACAAATATTACGGTCCTGAGAGTCACTGGTGCATTGACAATTATAATAGGTGTAAAATGAAGAGCTACAACAGTTAATCAGAATATTTGCAATGAATATATAAAACTATTTAAATATTTGTCAGCTCATTTTCGTGATGGTTGTTATCTGGACTCTTCAGAAGCTCTTGCCAAATGTTGAAAAGACATTTAATGATAAGAAAGTGGAAGTATTAAATCAATATGGTGGAAAAGTTATTACAAAAATGTGTGAATTTTCTTATAAAAAAGCTTTTCATTCACCAGAAGTGGAAGAAGTTCTGAATTTTGTTATGAAAAAGTACAAATATTGGCGCAAAAAAAAAATACTCAAAAGTATCACATGAACAAAATGTACTTAAGTAAAAGTATTAGAGTACCTGTTTAAAAATGTACTTAAATATATATTATAACATACTTTGTTCTTCAGTAAAAAGTGAAAGTATTTCATGCATTTTGATATTTGATGAAGCTTCAAATGTAGTGATTTTGTAGTTTTTCCTTGCTGTTTTTATTTGCTCAAACTGTGAACGTGTTAAAAATAAACCCTCAGCCATTTCTGCAGGACTCAGACAATTAAAAAAAAATACATTTACTTTTCAGTCCAGTTAAAAAGTGTAGTGGAGTAGAAAGTACAAATAAATGCTCTCAAATATAGTGAAGTAAAAAGTATCCACTTAAAAATGCACACATACTTTATTACTACTTTTACTTTTTGTTTCACCACTGTCAATCACCATGTTTTAACTTAGAATACATTTTAAACCCGACTAAAAACCTCACAAAAGTTAAAACAAAACAATTGTTAGGATTCAGACCTTAAAAGTGAGTAGATTTTCTAATTTGCACTGACAGCTGATTGATTAGACCCAATCATTTCTCCAGGTTGAGGTTTGCGAGGCTTCCAGTGTTTCCTAGTGCTGGACAGGTGAATCTGCTGATGAGCCCAATCAGACTACCATCATTCACAAACGCTATTAAAAATGAATGGCACTTTGACATGCCTGGAGGGGAGAAGACTCGGACAGTTCCTCGGACTCTGTTGGAAAACCCACACTTCCCGGTGTCCAAACTGCTCAGGCGATTACATGGACTTGTTGCGGATCACGTCCACTCCTCGACACCGGAGCTGACACATTTCCAGCATGTTTCCAAGGCTTAGAGCTTCTGTCTCACAACATGGCGGCTTTGAGATCGGACTTTCATGCCAAATAAGGCTTTATCGTGTAGCTGGGAGATTGCGGAGATTGCTCGAAGGCTACAGTTATACAGAGAAATATCTAGAAAATCTACACACAACCGTATTGTTCAACACTTTCCAGCCATCATAAAATACAGTTGACTGAAATCGATGGTGTAGGGTGATTTTTTTTTTTTTTTTTTTTTTTTTTTTTTTTTTAAAATTTATTGGACGAAATTGTCAATATTCCAATCGATATTTTTCTAATGGAAGAAGATTGAGCAATGTTTACACTGTCATCATAAAAGCTACACTAAAAGAACTTTGAGAAAATAGATTTGTGAACTTATTTTTGTGTGCGTTGGTTTAATTCTATTCATAAATCAGCAATTCTTGATCTCAGCAGAAAGTCAAATAGACTGCAATGGTCATGGACACATTTTTATACAGCACTTTTCCACTTTCAAGTCACTCAAAGCTCTTCACATCAAGGAACCACTCGCCCATTTGCACACACATTCATACACCAGTATACACAGACACAAGGTGGGTTAAGCGTCTTGCTCAAGGACACAACAACAGCATTCATCTGTGGGAGCTAGAACCCCAAAATAAGCACCGCCAACCTCCGGATCAGTCGACACTGAGCTACTGTCGTCCCAGTTTGTTTTTTTAAATCAATTCCATATAATAATAGGTTTAGTCAGATTTCAATTCTACTTTTAAGACATCATCAAGAACATGTTTGCACGTTGCCTTACTTTTCCTACTCTGGTGCCACGCTGAAGAGATATATTTCGTTTTAAAACCAATCAGTCGTCAAAATGTTTAGTCTCCAAGTGATTCTATACACTTTGACGATTGACCTCCCCTTGACGTTTGTGCCCCGTATCTAACCACTGACTCCCATAGTTGCTAGCACACACTTTAGCCACCCATAACTTCTAATTTAGTGAGCGACCCGTACGCCCGTAGCTAAGCAAAGCTACTTACACCTAATACCCAATAATGAGACGCATGAATAACACACCGCCAGCTTGCGAATCCATTAAACCCTCATAAATCCACCCCCAAATCAGATTTATCTCGCGGTAGTTTTCGAGTACATCTCTGCCTTTCGCTGTGTATTGACTCTTCTTGTCAGATGTGTGTTTTGGCTCCCGGTCGCCGCGGTGGCAGAGACTTGTTTTGGCTGAGCGAGTTTTGGCCACCTCCTTTGCACCAGCTGGCTGCTTACAAGACTTGGCCCGCTCGCTTGATAAGTCGACTACTCACTTCACAACGCGCAGACAAGTTAGTGGAGAATTATTTGTTTGTGGCGATCACCATTCTCTGCTGGTGCTTAGAATCCTTAATGTGTAGCCATTAACCCCAGCAAATCGAATAAATCACACATTTGCATATGGTATTATAGTCATTTGGAAGTACAGAAGGCAGAGGCCAGGCCGCTGTGTGTTTGTCAAGCAGATGTTGTACTTGGCGTGATGCTCTCGGGAATTATTATTATTATTTTTGGTTTGAATCGCATCTTTTTAAATAATAACGCAATTCCAGTGTCGTTTTTGGAGCAGTAGAATTTGTGAATTTGTAAATGTGTGATTGTTATAGAAAGCTAGAGACTTGAATTTGAAGAAAATTACACACTTATACATTTTTTATTGAGGCAATGTTGTGTTTTTGGACTTTCTTTTTAAAGAGCCCATATTACGCTGTTTTCTGATCTATGTTCTAATGTTGTTTCCTCATTAAAAACATACATGGAGCTGTGTTTTGTTTCATTCACACATGTTTAACACACAAACTCTGCAGATTCACGTGGAGTTCTTCTCTCAAACGGAAAACACTTTGTTCTACCTTGTGATGTCATGTGGTAATTCAGCTCTACTGTGTTTATAAACTCCGTACAACTTCACTAGAATCATTTGGATGAGTTCAGCCCTGGAACTGCCCATCTCTCCTGAACTAAGGTTAAAAAGTAGCTGTTAACTTGAAAATTACTACTACTGCTTCATGACATCACAAGGTGGAACAGAGCATTTTGAGCTTTGCAGATGTAGACAGACTAATGATAAATGGTTCTTCAAACATGTGTGAATGAAACAAAACACAATTACAGGTCCGTTTTTGAGGAGGTAACCGCACTAACATGGCTTGAAGCTCACAAGAGTGCATTTTGCGTAATATATCACATTGAAGACTAGCTTAAGAGTTATTTTTACTGAAACCTATAGACTCAAATTTCAACAAAATAACGCAATTGTCTAGGAACAATGTCGGAGCATAATTCTATTCTTTATGCAATTTGTATTCAGACAGTGCTGAGCTTTTTGTTGTCTTTTAAACAGTGATGTTGGCTTTAATGTGTTCTGGTTACTGATTAATTGTGCATTAGGAAAAACATTCACAGCCACTCAAGCTAAAAGTGAATGCACTCTCATACGTCAACAGATTAGTGCTACAACTGTCAAGAGACAAGGGAACATCTCTTAAAACATTATGAGCATTACTTGTATAAAGTAATGTTACACAAAAGTTTTCTCTCTGTTGTATAGTTTGTTCTCTAAAATTTGATACCACAATTTCAGTTGGAGAACCCCTGTCACATCTGTATAACTCTATGGGAGATGCACTGATCAAACTGAAAATCTACATATTAAAGTTTTGGCTTAAAGACTTTTCAACCGACAACAGTTACACGTGTTTGGGTAATTCCACCACTTTTGGAAGCTGTTCTGAAAATAATCATTTCTTCTAAGTTAATTTGTGCTGAAAAAGAAGACCTTAAAACTTTGTGCCACTTTTTATTTGGTTAGATCCAGCAATTATTAGGGATGTTACTAGGGATATTAGCTTGGATCGAATTTAGTGAATCGATAAGGCCGATACATCTTATAGCTTCCTCTGCACGCAGATGTCGCGGTGCAGCTAATGGTGAAGCTAACGCTGCAACTAACGTCCAGAGCTGTTTAAACAGACTGAGTACACTCTAAAGCAGCTATAAACATTATTAATGACAGGAGTAGTATATCTTTTACCTGTGTGAAGTCTTCACACAGCCTTAAGAGTGAAAGTGAAACTTCGGACAAATCGGGCAGAGGGACAGAACTGAATGCACTAACTTGTTTACGAAAGTTAAGTAGCCATGTGCTCTGGGGCAGGCTTATCTCGTTTTGCAGGCCTCATACATAAATCATACGGTGAAAAAACACATTGCCTTTAGAAACAGTGAGATTAAACATCACCTAATGTCTCTGTCACTGTTCTGAAGCTGCTGTGTGTCGAGGAGTTTAAGACATTTACAATATTATAATCCATTATTTAGATCTGGTAATAATTGTATTCGTTTTGGGCTAAATACTCCATGGACTAAAAAAAATCTGTAACGGATCGGGAGCCAAAAAAACTGGATCGGGACATGCTTAGTAATTACAGAAATTATTAACCATAAACCAGGATTTGGGCTGATTTAAAGACAAATTCTATGCAATTAATGTATAACGAATTCTGACTTGCCTGCACCTTTATGGTCAATTGCATAAGCTGTGAAATCATGTGAACACTATATAATATAATATAAAACATACTACAATGATTTTACTTGTACTTACTTGAACTTTTAGATTTCATCGTAAAAGTTAGTTCCACCAAGCCTGTCTAAATTCACCACCGGATCCCGCTCCCCGTGGCCGCTCCATTACTGTGTGTTGATTGGCTGAATTATTCCCCAACTGCAGCCCTCATGTGTGCCTTCCCGCGGCTGAGCTCTATTAGGGCGATTTTATTCTGATTTCACATTATTCCGTGCAGTGATTGGACACTCACATGGAGCGTAACAAGCCAATGGCACCCCACGTTTATCCGGAAGACTCACACCAGGGTCCATGAATAAAACTGTCAAATGATGCAGACATGAAGCACAACCAATGCCGATGCAAGATAGTTATATGTAAAACAGACTTATTTTTTTAACCTTTTTTGCACTGAAGTAGTTCCATTTTTTTAGGGGGAAATGGGCGGGAAAATGACTGGCAGATGGGGAGGCTCAGATTACATCCTTCTTGAACTTTCACCAAATTGCCTAATTTCAACATTTGATTTTTAAGTGATTCTCTGACACGCGCCAGTATGGGACATCATTACCACGGCAACAACAAAGATTATTTCTTCATCAGGGCACCTGTTAGCGGGTGGGATACATTAGACAGCAAGTGAACATTCTGTCCTGAGTGTTGATGTGTTGGAACAAAGATACATTTATGAGGATTTGAATATGTTTAAAGATGTAATTTTTCAGTTGTCTCAATGGAGATTATATTGCTTTGTCTGAAAGGTAATGAAATATGACATTCAAATTCAATTAAAGCAGACCTATTATACAAAATTGACTTTTCAGACTTTTAACTGTGTTATAGTTGGTTCTCATTTACGCTCTTGTTTTTGAAGCGATCTGTGCATGTTTGAGCAATCTTTAATCGCTTATTTTCAAGACGCCATTTTGCTGATCAATAACTGTTTTCACCACCACTGGTATACACCCACTCTGACGTACTTGCTTTCAGTTTTATTTTCTTAATCCACGGCTCCACGACTTTGTTGTGATGAAGACGTCAGCTCCCATTGGGCAACACAGTTTTCTTGTTTCTTTTATTACGTTGTTTTAGTTGAATATTTTGATTTAAAATGGGCAGAATATATCATAATGATCCACTGGTGTCATGTTAATGCCTTCTTATTGTGAGTGGGATCTCCTTTCCACAGATTTGGCCTGTAACTTGGCCTGGTAGGTTCACATACACAGTTTAATGCCATAAAGACAAGTACATTCTACACCTTCCACCAGAAAAGTTACATAGTGCACCATCAACAAGCCCAACTCTATTCATTTTCAACTGTGAAGTACTAATGAGAACCAAAGCTGGGTCAGTAATCATAACATTATGGCTTATAACTACTTTTTTTTTTTTTTTTTTTGTTTCCTTCCACATGATCTTTTAACATGTGTGATTTTTGTGACAGAAATAGCTGCTTTTAGTTCCATTTACAAATCTTGAAAAATACCCTACCCGCATTGACAAATGTTGGAATGAAGGAGAACGAGAGATGTCAATAGAATACGCTAGAATACTCCAATTTCCTCTGTAAAGAAAGGGGATGGGGTTGCCATGACGACGTGGCCATTTGGTCAAAGACTACCCGATAAGAGTTTCTGACACACATTCATTTGGGAATTGGCCATAGAGTATGACACTAAACTGGCAGAAGGCATGTTTCTCATCAGTTAGTTTTAGTTTGAGACCCACAGTGACTTCTGGCTGTTAGTCTGGCACTCTATGTTCATAGGCCTGTCTGTCAAGAGCAAGTGTGAAACTAACAATGTGATGCTTAAAATAAATGTATTATTTCGACACTGACTATATTACAATGAACTGTGTGTTATAAAAAGAGGTTTTGGCAGGATGACAAGAAACTGAACTAAAGGGGCACTATGGAATGGAATACTAGGTCGTTGTGGTTGTTGCATCTTTAGGCAAGACGTTTCACCCACATTGTCTAATATGAAAGTGATGTGTGTGTGTCAATGTTGGTGATGGTCGGAGGGCTCATGGCACAGATTGGCAGCCTCGTTTCAGTCAGTCTACCCCAGGGCAGCTGTGGCTACAATAACATCTTAGCATCACAGAGTATGAAGTGAATGAATAATCCACAAAATTGTAAAGTGCCTTTGAGTGTCTGGACTAAGGCATTATTGTTGTTGTTATTAGTATCATTAGTATTATTATTATCATGTAACTTTTTCTGGTTGAAGGTCCATCACCTGCTTGTCGCCATGGAAATGTTATAGCTTGCAGTGTTCGACTTTATCGCATTGATTCTTTCTCCGTGGTGTCAAACGGGTGATGCCACCAAGCCAGTTACAGGTCAGAGTGCGGATGTGGGGAGGCAAATCTGGCAAATCGTCATAACAATGCATATTTTTGATTGCCTAGAATGTTCCACAGTATGGCATTAAATAAAAGAGAAACATTTTACTTCAAGCAGGTGACAGAAAAATTAGAGCGCAGTCTTTGAAAGTTTTTATATGTATGAAAATTGGAAGATTGATCCCACTTTGGTCAGTAAGTATTAGCTTGTAACATAACTAGCAAGACAGGCTACACATGCTAATGAATGTAAAAGATTGAAAAGTGATATAAAAAGTTAATCTTCCATTTTTGATTCAGTTGTAATACAAGCAAAATGGTTACTAGTTTAGCTCCAAATCCATGTCTAAAACTTTATTCTCAATTTTTCAGATTTTGTTTTTATTTTTTAAGTATTCAATTTACCTGTGATATTGATATTTTGCTCTTTTAATAGCATATTTCACAAAGCTATCATCTGATTTTTCATTCAGGACAAAAACATTTAGAAACATCAGAGATTTGAAGTCACTGCAGCACAAATTTTTATTCAACACAATGAATGCAAACCGAGGAACATCTGACCCCTTTTTTCAAATCCAGCCACACTCGCACTTTAAAAAAGAAAAACTGAAAAAGAATTATTTTTTTTAAATCACTTTCGCTTCAACTTCAAATGCATGTTTTGGTTTTAAAGCTTTTGTTTGTGTTACGCTTGATGCCAGTGGAGTAAGAGGCTCTCACATTATGCTGTGATTGGTTTAATTAAACGTGGCAGAGTGGCAGCACATTGAGGGACGGGCATTCTGAAAGCGATCGCTGTAATCACAACACTTGTCCTAATTGGCAATCGGACGCCACAGTAATTTCAATCAAATCACCAAATGGGCACGCTGACAGTTTTGTTTACCAAAAGCAATGATGGACTATTTATGTCAGCTGATTGGCAACGGTATGGATGCAGTTTGAGTCCAATCTTTGAGAAATCGAGCGAAATGGAAAATCTTTTAAAGGTGCAGTATGTAACTTTCTGGAGGTTGTACGCCACCTGCATGATTCCATGGAAACGGAAAGATAAAACTCAACAAACATCCGCCATGGAGATTGATGTTTTATGCCATACTGTTGAATATTATCACCAAACAACAATAACATTTCCATGGAAACAAGCAGCTGAATTACTTCCAAGCCAAGAAAGTCAGGTTTGTGGAGATGCTTGTTGCCATAGTAATGTTATGCTATACTGTGGAATGTTCCAGGAAAAGCAATATCTTCATGACAAGAAGACAAGAACCGCCAGGCCGTCAATAGTCGCAAGAAATATAAGTTAAATGTAGTACTGTGGATGTTTCAGGCAAATTCAATAACATGTCCATGGACACAAGTAGGTGCTGGACCCCCACCACAAAAATTACATAGTGCTTCTTTAATACCATAGAAAGAATATAGGGGAAAAACGTATTATCAGAAGCCTGTGCTATTTGGCCAATGGTTGTTATTTCTTCAGTAAGTACACTTGCGTTTTTATCATAGCACTTTTAATCCTTGAAATTAGCAGGATAGCTCAATCAAAACAGTGTAATTTATCTTCAAGGGATGATAAAGTGGTCTGAAAATTTGCAGAATGAAAAAAGAAAAAAATGAAATAAGCCGTAGTCAGAATGAGTTTCGTGCAATATTCATTTCACTGGCTTGTATCATCAAATAGTATCTAATTAAGACTTTGTGTGGACAGGCTGGCCTTGCCAAAAACTGCGTCGAAGTTGTGGGGTGAACTTGGAGGCAAGAGGAATATTGGCTGTGCTTTGGGAATCCTGCCCTTGAATGCTTTTCTTGACATGCAGTGCTTTTCTAATAGGACGGGAGCGGGAGCAGGGATAGAGTGGACCCCGGGTAGCCACAATGGGAGTCAATGAATATATTTGAAGTCTCTGTGAAGCCCCTGCCTCCCGTTACATCTTTATACGTGGAAAAATCAAAGTCAATTTCCAAACATTTCGACCGAAGAAGCTGGAACATGTACTAGTTTTGTTCGCATGTTTGCTCTGTTGGGTTATATCAAAGTTTTAATTAAAAGTTTGTGCATGGAATAGAATTTGCTCATGCTGGTACAAATGGGAAGTGTATTTCATTCAAAAGGGTGACTGTCCGATCTGACTGCACTTGTGAGTGACTCATACTGTACTGAATGACAAGAGTGAGACTTTACCAAAAATAAACTAGGAGTTCAAGTAGATTTTTGAAAATTTAGGCATCTTACTTGTACAGGTAATACTTGTCATTGAATACAACCTGTTACCAACTGTCAGATGAAAGTTATGTCACGAGGATTGGCCCAGTAATTAACACGAACATTTAAATTAACCATAAACCAGGTCTACAAATCTAAAATCGCACAGTTAAACAGCTAATTTTACCATAGAGTTCTCGCCAGTCCTCCAAGTCTATAGTGTCACTTCCAGGTCCAACCAGAAACTTCACAACTGATTTCTACATTTATTTTTGCTCCTTATTCTTCAAACAAAAGACGATTATCCTTCAAAACTGTATGTTTACCCACAAATTGTATCAAAATATGTGAATAATGTAGTACTGACCTAGAATAGCAATACCACAGTACCAGTTTATATATCACCACCATGGTAGAGATCGACCGACATGGGTTTTTTTTTCATGGCCGTTGCGGATACCATTTGTTTAGAATCCAGAGCTCAACTCATGCCCGATATTTTTCAGTTATGTAAGACCGATGTTGATTATTTTCCCCAAATTATGTACTTTAAATTTACTACAAACTCACCCTCAGCCCCTTTTTTAACCATAAAACCTTTAACAGAGCTGTAGTCACGTTTTCTGCAGTTATCACTTTGCACTGATGTGTTCAAATAAAGCTTTATGTGTAATCTTTACGGAGCAGGTCGGCCAAAACAAAATATCGGCCTGTGCTGGAGATTTAAGGCTGATCGCCACTACACTAAAAAGTGCAAATATTGGCTTGATCTGTCGGCCAACGGATGTATATCTCCGTGGTCACTCCTAACACTATCTTAGCCTAGCCTACCTCCTGGCCTCGACTCTGTACACTTTCTGACACACTTCTAACCTTGTCAGTGTTAGACAATCCCTTTATCCCTTTTACTGTGAGATGGAACTGACATAACACTTAACAGCGAGAGTAGTAATAACATTAACATCTATGTACTTGATGATAGAACTCAACAGACATTTGATATTGAAATGTGAAAGAAGAAAGGCATTTAAACTTTATCTGTGGCTCCAACTACTTTGTCGTCTGAATAAGTGTCTTGCATAAGGACACAACGACGGCGTTCATCTGTGGGAGCTGGAATTGCACCGCCAACCTGCCCACTCTATCGATGATGTTTATGTTGAAAGAGGGATTTGAACTGCCAACCTTAAGATCAGTGGACAAACCAACTGCGCTACTGTCGCCTCAGTCAATCAACATTAGCAACCGACTCTTTCTTCTTTCTTTGCCATCAGTGAAATGTTTCAGACAAAGTGCTACTTTCACCAACACCTTTATTACTCTTACGACTTGTTCTAGTCTACTCTCTATATAAAACATACCTGCTGTACAAGTTGCAGTGGTGATTATGAAGAGAAAAATGTCAACTCACATTATTTTCTTAAGCACTTTAAGTTGTCTAGACGCAGGAGAGTCAATAGCAAGTCTGTTGTCCTGAACTGGACCCTCCTTCCTTTGCTGGCCCATGTCAGGTTTCTTGCCCTGGGCCCCCAAATTTCTGTCGACAGGCCTGTCTAGAAGTTAATGTGCACTTCAAATTCTTATCTTTGCTAACATTTTTTATTTAATTTTTCCTAAACAATCCAGCGACTCAAATCAGAACAGTGCTTTGAGTTATGTCTGACCTTGGTACTAAAAGGATACTTAAAAAACTCCTTGTGACAATATCAGTGGATTTTTCTGTCAGGAAATAAAAATTTAAAAACTCATAAATATTTGATTGTTTGAAGAATGTGAGCTGACGTAACCTTGCTGAACATCCACTGTCTTTAGGTAATGGAGCCTTCGTTGTAACTACCACAGCAGTACATCTCCAGTCATTATTATGATTAATTGTTTCTTTTGTCCTGGGAGATAATTGCACCTGTTTGTATATTTCTTTGGATTTAACCGTACTGCATGTAAAAGTCATTGTCTGCGGGCCGTTGTGAGGAAGCTTCGGTGATAAATGGTGGTATCCGCGGGAGCCAGTGGTGTGAGACCGGGTTATGGGTAAGGTCATTCCAAATGGAGTTAGCGGGACTGGGGGGCGCTCCGGAGTCACTGTCATCAGCATACATCACATAGGCGCCTCACTGCTGCATAGGCCAGCGCTGCCGTAACACCAGGGGGCGCTACACTCAGACCATGCGTTTTAGCTGTTTGGCGTTGTACTTTTTGATGTCTTTGTAAGATCGGTCAGCAAATGGACCATAAAGGAATTTGTGTAATATTTATGTGAAGTCAGATGGGTTCAAGATTTGTACGGCTGGAAAATGAATACAGTTTTAATCTAAAAGAGATTTAACCATTTGGGTATTACAATTATTGGTGAGGTGCTTTTGGTGGACAGGTCTAAAGCCAATTCTGTCAATCAAGCTCATTAGGATAACATTGGATGGCAAAAGTATGTGTCTTAAATGGCACTAGAGAGATTTATTTGAAATGTCTGCTTTGGTTTTGTTCATAAACTGTATTACTGATAGTCGTGTTGATTTGATTTTCATAAGAAACCACAAAATCAAAATGAATGTTTGATCAACAAACCGCCTATCATCTCTTTAAGTACGTATGTGTGCGGATTAGTGCTCACAATTTACTGATATAGGCCCTTTTCACAGAGCTGCCGGGCTAGTTCTGGTTCTCTTAAAAACTGCAGAGCCGCACTTCTTGCTTCATTCATTGTGTATTGGAAATTAGCTGAATCGTGCTAAAATATATCAACATTTAAATACCAGGCAACAGACAACGAGTTACATATAGTTACATATAGATGGTCCTAGTGATCAGTCTTTAAGCTAACACAAACTGAAGTAAAAATTAATTTGTGATGTTAAAATAGCATTACAATCTGAATGATTTTGCACAGACAAATAATTGACTCGTCAGTAGATGTATTTTCATAAAGTTGTTCTGTTCTATTTTGACATTAGCATTAGCTTTGAGACACAAATACCTACTTTTATAAACACACAAAGTTTCCTCCGGTTCAGTGCTCACATCGTGGTGAAGGTCTTAACGTGCCGTCTGTGATCATCCATCTGTATTTCGCTGTCCGCTGTCTGATATTTACATATTGATTTATTTTAGCAACACTCTGCTGAATCCTCATAAAAGCGGATCCGCACTTTTTGAGAGAACCGGAACTGGCCGTGTGGCTCCGTGAAAAGAGCCTATTCTACAATTAGAGATGCATTAAGGTACATTAAGGGTCCTGCACCTGTATCTGTTAAAATTGTACCGTGTTCCTATTTAATGCTTAAAAACGACAATTAGCGCCGCCCACTTGGTCCCTTTTTCCTCATTCTGATGTTGAACCTTCATATAAAAAATAAAATTTAAAAAATCGCCAGGATAGTCACAGGCTTTAACTTTTAACTTTATCGTCCACCATATTTAAAATTTGTCTTTGATATGTTCATGTGATGGTGAACCAATCATCACTCTATCACAGCTTAAGAGTTATTATCAAGTTTATTTCTATACCACATTTAAAACAATTTGCTTCACGTAAAAGTAAAAAAAAACAAAAAAAAACAAATACGCAGATAACAAAATACCTACGAATAGAACACTAAAATGGTAAAATACAATGCTTATGTAACAAGCCGACAGCATTTGGCAGCGCTTATCCGACTATCTGCCTGATTGGACAAAAATGATTGTCAAACATAGTGGCTTCCATATGGTTCTCATCTAAAACAATGTCTTTTGAAAATCCATCATTTAGTGTTGTTTTTTTGTTTTGTTTTTTTCCACAAATGGCGGCTTTTACACCACACTGCATGTCTCCAATTTAAATTTTTTGTTTATATATCTGTAATTTAGCTGAATGTTACACCACTCAAAGCTAATATCAATTACGTGCTAACTGCTGCCTTTAGCTTTAGCAGATGATGACCCTGATTCCCCCCTCGTTCCAGCGCAATTCCTCCCGATCACAGTGTCATTTGTTTCAGATCCGGAGCTCTTACATAATGGTTCGCTTGGCACCAGTCTGACCATCTGTCTTCCCGATGGCCCACTTCCACGCAGACACCTCTACCTCTCCGTATGATGAATTAAAGCCCAAATATGTTCAACCAGCGATTAACTTTGAAGGAGCTAAGCACACTCACTGCAGCCAGAGTGCTTTGTAATGACTGTTTGGCAATGGCAGACAGCGTTATGTTTCTTTAGACCTCAAGAGCCAGAGAGGAGGCTGATGGCTTATGAAGTAATCCACACACGCAAGCTAAAACTACTATTACTTTTGCTTTAATTTCAGTGTTATTTCTATTCAATTATTTTTTATGGATCCAAAGTATTTTTAAAGCAGACCTATTATGCAAAATCAACTTTTCAGAGCTTTTAGCCATGTTATAGTTGTTTCCTTCTCATTTACTCTCTCAAAGTTGTTTTTGGAGTGTTTCGTGCACGTCTGAGCAATCTTTAATCGCCTTCACTTGCACTGCCACTAGTACATGGCCACTGCCACGTAATTACTTTGTTTAAACATAGGATTTGGCAATGACGTAGAGTTATTTCCGCCAATCGCTAGTGTGACCTGCAGCTATCCAAAGGAGGGGCCAATAATGTCACGGCTCTTTGCTTTACGGCGACGTCAGCTCCCATTGTATATTGACATTTTCTAACACGGGAGTCAGCGGATTTGCTTCTTAAGTCATTTTAGATGAATATTGTGATTTAAAATGTGCAGGTTATAACATAACGATCCACAGGTGTCATAGTTTAACTACAGAGCACACACAAGGACAATAGATCTGCTTGATTTACTTAAAATGTACTGAGCAAATAAAATTTAATCTATAGTCTCTAATATGGAATAATAATAAGGAAATATGAAACGTTACATACCAAATTATTTATTTAAAGTCAATAAGTAAAATGTAAAATTTATTTAAAGTCAATCAATACAATTCTGGCATTTAAGACATCTCACAGTAGGTGGATAAGTGTTCAGAAATGCCCAAATACAACCCAACTGACCATCAGACTCAATTTTACAGAACCACTGTAACCACGCCATCCGGATGCCCTCCCAGTCACTTGCTCCCCGCACCAGAGCGCAGCCCTCCCTCGCCTGCCCCCTGTATCAGCACAGTCTCCCTTCGCTACAGATCTGGATTGGTGCATAAGCTGTTCATTCACACAAGGCTTTTCACACCTGAGCCTAAAGACTGTGATTTCACCTGTATGTCGTCCTAATGCTGCGATGTCAGATTCCCCTCACATCCTCGTCTGTTCTCTCTGTCGCCAAAGTACATTTAATATTGTGAACATATTAATCAGATTTTGCTACTTTGGCTTGTTAGTGAGTTGCTTGTAATTTGTCTTGCACAGGAGGTTCAGGTGCGGGCTGAACCACTCGCACAGAAGGGGACAGCGGAGCAAAGTGTCACAAAAATATGGGCTGAAATCATCTAAAGCACAACCATCTCTGTTTATATAATTCAAGACCTTAAACATAAAGGTTTAACTCCAGTCTAGTTACCAGATGATAAAAAAAAAAGTCGCCGGATCATGTTTCAGCTCAAGTCATGCCCTGTTGGAAGTTGAAATATATGGATTTTACCCTTAACAATTTCAATGTTACTATGGCAACGTCAAACCGTAACAGAGTTCACTTCATTAAAAAATCAAATTCATCAAAATGTCACGATGTAACTTAACAATCCCCGTACTGAACGCTGATGAAGTAACTCAAGAACAATCTCTACTGACATTTGGCGAGAATCGGATCGCCGTCACCCGCAGAATCATGCGACGCGCCGGTGATTGCGAGTGTCAGAAGGCGGGCTAATATGAGAGATGACCCCTTTCGTTCTGCATCATTTTGACCTCATCTCTTTTATAGAATCCACAGTTACAGCTCTGGTTATATAGAGGAAATGCCATTACGCTCGTGTGCGCCAATCACCTGCTTCAAGGGTCACTGCACAGATCCAGACCAGAATATACTACTGCTTTACTACACGAACGAGGAGGAAAACAAACGGGGATCCAGGCAAAATAGTAGCTCTAATCTTATCAGATGTTGTCAGAGTGGAGACGGCACATTCACAGATTTGTCAGAAAGATCCCACCTCACATATTGTAGAGATAAGAATAACTCATTTTTATGCACTAGCAGGAAGAGACCAGTGCTGACTTAAAGCAGACCTATTGTGCTCGTGTCTGCTCTATTGTTATAATCTCTGACACCAGTGGATCGTTACGTTTTGATTTGCACATTTTAAACCACAATATTTGGCTAAAATTACTTAATAAAGGAAACTAGTCCACGTTAGACTTCTGTGTTTGACAACAGCCATGGGAGCGGTGTTCGATGGGAGCTGACGTCGCCGTAAACGTCATTACAACGAAGATGATGATTGGAGATCACACGAGGGAGTAGCAAAATGACCATGCGGTACTGCTGAATCCTATGTGTATCACTGATTAAGAAAATAAAATTGACAAATGAAGTAATTATGTCACAGAGCTGAAAATGGGTTGATCAGCAATATGGCGTCTTGAAAATAAGCGATTAAAGATGACTCAAACATGTACGAATCGCTCCAAAAACAACTTCAGGTGGTAAATGAGAAGGAAACAACTCTAACATGTTTAAAAGCTCTGAAAAGTGCATTTTGCAAAATAGATATGATTTAATGTTTAAAAAATGCTCACACAAATCAATGTGAGATATTATATTGTATTTGCAATATAACTTGGACAACCTAGTCATGGGTGCCAGTTTTACCATCTAAAGGTAGACTATGTAACATTTCTGGCATTATCTGCTTGCCTCTGCACGTCATCTGCTGTTGCTTTGCCTGGAATGTTCCACAGTACATCATTAAACATATTGTGTAACATGAATTTCATTATTATATATTAATTATTTTATTATTATGTGTTTGTTATTGCTCAAAAATGCCCCCAAAAACTGTTCCTGGCAGCATCATCCACTCGTCTCCATAGAGATAGATAAAGTTACACTGTGTCACATTCTAAGCGTAGCAATAACGTCTCCATAGCGAACAGCAAGTGGCTTACCCTTTGCGAGGAAAGTTACATAGTCCAGCTTTAAATGTAGAGGAGTATTGCCTCGTTCCCTCTCAAAAAAAGTTTATCTTTATCGTTAGTTAGGAATAATTTTACCTTATTTTGAAACTTGATGAATTACAGAGACAATATCTTTTTTTCTTATGTGTTTTGGTCTTTCCCATCATAAAGATTGAAAAAAATAAAATAAAAATTGCTTCTATAGTTTGTACAGTTAGATCAGCTCCTTTTTCGAAAGTGTTGTCTCTTCTTGGCGTCTCTCCCTGTAGCTGTATTTCGCAGAACAGAACAGCCCGTGGGTTGAGGAGGGGTAAATCTTGGAGCAGGACTTGATCTGGTTTTCGGGGGGTCTTTGTGGCGCGCTTTTGGACCAGGATGAACCGAAGCCTGGAAGATCACCTCAGCTGTCTTTAGGCATCTGTGAAGGCTGCAGACTGCCAGCGCAGATGGGCACTGGCACACATGTAAGTTCTAGTACTCAGAAGTTACTACACCGGCACATTTTGTACTCGTTTTAAATGAACACAGAATATCCTTGAGGTATGGGGGGTTAAGCAGGCATGGGTATCAAGATAATTTGTAGGTCTGGAAGATAAATCGCAATCAGAATCGCAGTTTGAATGAACGCAATTAGCAAAACGCACAGGCTGCAGTTTTTGAAGTACCATAAATTTCTCCACAAACAACAAAATCCTGTCTTATTCTGCATAAAAACTGCCCACGGTGTAGTTTCGAGCTGTACGCAGTGACGGGAAGAATACTTTGAAAATGTATTTAGTTACAGAGGCCTTCAGTACATGACAAACAGTGGAACAGTACGTTTTGGGGGTCAATATTTACTGTGGGGACTTTTTCTTGGAACTTTTCGGTGTTTTTTTTTTTTTTTTTGTTCTAAGATAAGAGTTGAGATGTAGAGGGCTGAATAAATAACTTCATTATAGATATAAACGAAGTACTTAAGTATTTCACTCATGTTTTTGGCTAGTTTTTGGGTGTAATCCTGCTGCTTTAGGGTTTTTGTGTCAGTGCCATAAATCAGTTTCAATATTATCGTTCTATATCTATCCATATTGTCTTCACCAATATGTCACATTTCAAAATTTCATATCGTGACCGGCTTATAGTTACAGAATATTGAGTACTTGCATTAAAATGTGTATTGTTGCGTATTCTGTTACATGGGCCAGTCAGAGTACTGTATTCTGAATGCTTGGAATACTTTCCGTTGCGTTGTATTATACTGTAAAACATTGCAACAAACAGCTGTATGTCTGTTGCAGCGTTTAATTTGCATTTTTTATCACTGATCAGAGAAGGAAAAATCTCAGATGCTCACACCACAAGAGCAGTGTTTTCCGTTTTTCTTTCTAAAACCGTGCAGTTTGAAGCTTAAATTACACGATCAAATACCACAATGTATTCCTTGGGCAAGACATTTAACCCAAGTCGCTCCCATTGTATGAATTTGTGTGTGAAAATGTGTGTAAGTGTGTGTGAATGTGTGAGCGGTTCCTTGATGTAAAGCACTTTGAAGATGGAAAAGCGTTATATAAAAATGTGACCATGTACCAATACAGTTACTCCAAATTAGTATTCTGAACACGTGTTTTCAGCGTATGTATTCATTTACTTCCCGACACTGTCTGTACAAACATGTTCTGAAATGTCCTTGTGTGTCAGATGCCCTCCCTGTGTCTCCATGGAGTCTTATCCGCGTAAAAGCTGCTAACCCTGCAGTTTAGATCTGTACAAACATGTTCTGAAATTCCTCTATTCGTCTGTCAGTTCATATTTTAGTATTTTTGTCAATTCTTCTGGGTGTGTTTAAAATGTTTGAAGTGTGTCCTCGTGTCAGATGCCCTCCCCGTGTGCCAGATGCCCTCCTTGTGTCTCCATGGGGTCCTCCTGTATGAGTCTGTCAGTTCATATTTCAGTCTTTTTGTCAATTCTCCTGAAATGTGAACTTTGAACAGAGTTCTATTATTAAAACATAAATCTTAAATGTAATGGCATTTTCAATACTTCCCAAATCGTGCAGCCCTAGATTTGAATATTCCAGATTGAGTAATTAGTCTGAAGCTTCAGACTTATACATTACAATATAATCATGATGGCTAACGGAAATGGGATTGTTCAGTTTACACTTCAAGAAAGTACCAAATGTTAAGTGTTTTTTATCTGCCTGTTAACGTTAAATATGATTGTTTAGGATGTTTGAGTTCATAAAGCTGATCACATGAGGATGAATGGACCTGTTACACAATGAACCAAAATAATCGATGTCGTTTAGTCGAGTCAGCGGTTGTAAATTGATACTTGACGTTCGTAGCAAAATCTAAAAATTATTTTCAAAAACAAATCAGTTCTACAACAATCACAAAGAAGCCAAATCACAAAATGTTCATCATTTGTGTAACTCTTTTAACTGTGCACATCTGATCGTGCCCTGAGGTGTGACCTCTCCTGCCCCCCACTGGACGCTCACTACACATTTGCCATGTTGAAAAATTTGACTTAACGTGTCTCTAGTGCTAGTTTAATAATTATGCAACTGTTTCATTGTAAAGATCAGCTTTTTAACAATTAGAGTGGGATTTCTATCAGGAAATACAGCCGTCACACTGCAGGACGTCAAACCTGCGCATGTTCAAAGTTTTTTTTTTTTTTTTTTAGAGAAGTTGGGTTTTACAAAAATAATATGATCATTATTTCTTTTGACTTGCATCTTTAACCTTTAACTGCAGAGCGCCCCCTAGTGCATAAATGTAATATGTTTTGTGATTTTTCATGTCACACGGCAGGACGCCATTTGGATTACAGCATTAAACTGTTTATAACTTTAACTTAAACACCTTTATGAAATGTCTTCATTCTAAAACTATGTAATTTATAAAAAAAAAAACATTTGTGCACAGTTGAGTTGAATTTCGAGGAAGAAAAATATTATTTGGAAGTTCATATAAAGTGATAACGCCGAAAATGGGCGTCACGTCAAGTACCCAGATAATCGTTTAATTATTCTCACAAAAATTCTCACAAAATTTGTAACACTCAAATTTGATCTGGTGCCGTCTCTTCGGTTGTTGGTTGGTTGCCTGCAGTTTTTTGTGGTTCTTGTTTGTGAGTCGAATGAAAGGCAGAAAATTAACCTAATTATTCCGTTCATTCCTGCGTCTAATTGATACGATACATGTTTTCCACTCTGTCGCAGTTCAGACTAGATGAACTGGTTGACAGCTCTTCAAATCCCATCAAGCGTCACTTGATTTGTACGAAAATAGAAATACTTGGTTGTATAGACGGGATAAATTTTGAAGACATGACTTCAGCCCGAAAAACCTCAAACTCATTCCCGAGCGCAGAGTCTCGCTGTGTGATCTGGCAGGAGCTGAACAGGTCCAGTCAGTTTGAGACAGAGGGACGACCCGCTGCTTTAGTGCAAGAGATGTCCAGCAATGATGGACAGAATGGAGAGAGGAGAGGAAGGGGAGAGGGAGAGAGAGGGGGGAGAGCAGGGAGGGAGAGATAGAGAGGGAATGGGAGAAGGAGGTGTGGGAGAGAGAAGAAAGAGGAGGAGAGAGAGGAAGGTGAGAGAGGGAATAGGGAGAAATGGGGATTGAGAGAGAAGGAGAGAGGGAGGTGAAAGAATGAGGGAGGGAGAGATGGAGAGGGAATGGGAGAAGGGGGGTGGGGCATCATGGGAGAGAGAAGAAAGGGGAGGAGAGAGAGGAAGGTGAAAGAGAGAGAAGGGAGAGGGAATAGGGAGAAGGGGGATTGAGAGAGAAGGAGAGAGGGAGGTGATAGAGAGAGAGGGAAAAAGAGGGCAGGTGAGGAGAGAGAGGTGAAAATGGGGAGAGAGAGTTAGGGGGAGAAGAGGGAGGGAGAGATGGAGAGGGAATGGGAGAGGAGGGGTGAAAGAGAGAGAAGGGAGAAGAGAGGGAGAGTTGGAGGAGAAGAGGAGAGCAGAGAAAGGAGAGGGCAGGAGAGGGACAGGGAGGTGAAAGAGAGAAGGGAGAGAGAGAGAGAGAGAGGGAAGAAGAGGGATGGGAAGAGAGGGAGGGAGAAGAGAAGTGGGAGAGGGAGGAGAGAGAGGGAGGTGAAAGAGAGAGAAGGGGAGAGCGGAGAGAGAGAGGAAAGGGAGGGGGACAAAGGTGAAAGAGGGATGGGAAGAAAAGGAGGGAGAGGGGTGAAAAAAAGAGGGAGAAAGCGAGAGAAGAGGGAGAGATGTGAAAAGAGAGAGCGAGAAGACAGGGAGGGAGAGAAAGCTCTGGAAGAGGGCGAGGGAGGGAGTGGAGAGAGGAAGAAAGAGAGTGAGATGAGGGGGGCAGTGGGTGAGTGAGAGAGCAGATGGGCAGAAGCACACATGTCCAGCCTCTAACCGCTTGAGCACCCAGAGGCTTGTTCTCTTCCTGAATGAGACACATTATGAAGGTGAAGCTGTGTTTTGGTCTGAACTGCTGCTGTGGAGAGGAGACGTGTTCAGAAATCGCTCTTGTTCTTTTTGTTTGTTTGTTTGTTGTTTTTTTTTCTTACTCTGATTTGGAAATAAATGGTTAATAGTCACATTGTATACAGCACTTTTCCAACTTCAAGACACTCAAAGAGCTTTACATCAAGGAGCCACTCACACATTCACTTACACATTCATACACCAGAGTATGTAAGTGTCTTGCCCAAAGACACAACAACAACATTCAGCTGTGAGAGCTTGAACCACTAATTGTATAAAATGAACACACAAAAAATCCCACTATAATAAAGTGCTATCATATAGTTATATACAGCTAAATGCCAACTGTTGGAGAAACTATTACCACCACTTAGTACTACTACTTCTACCATTACTATAACTACTATGACCCTTACTGAGTATAAAACAATACTGCTGTTACTAGTCATACTACTACAGTCACCACCAGCTACTACTACCAGAACCGCCACTACTGCTATTACTACGGCTCAGTGGTGGAAGGTAACAAAGTAAAAGTAGTAAAGTACTGCACTTAAGTAAGCATTTTAGGTATCTGTACTTTACTTTACTACATTTTAAAGTGGATACTTCACTACATTAGAGAGCAGTATTTGTACTTTCTACTCCACTACATTTTTAAACAGGACTGAAATATAAAAGGGTTTTTTTTGTATTATTGTTTGAGACCTGAGGGTTTATTTTGATCAAGGTCATAATTTGAAGAAAACAAAAATGTATAAAAACAGGTGGGAAAAAAACGCTTGATTCAGTTGTAAATTCAGCACTTTTTTTGTTGTCAAAATCACTACGTTTGTAGCCTTATAAGACCTCAAAATCTGCATAAAATACTTTCTTTTATACTCTTTAAGTACATTTTTAAACAAGTACTTTAATACTTTTACTTAAATATATTTCTTTCATGTGATACTTTTTTGCTTCTCCAGTATCTGTACTTTTAATTAAACAACAAAACTGAGTATTTCCTCCTCCACTACTACAACCAATACTACCACAACTACTACGACCCTACTTCACCCACAACTGCTACTACAACAACAACCTCAGTATCACAGTACCACAGGAGTATTACGTGCCTGCTGTTGTCTATTGCCTTGTACGTGCACATTGGGATAATTGAATAAGTATCGGTTGGTGTTTGTTTGGACCAGTGGAGTGGCGTCCTCGGCGACAGGCAGGTGCTGCTGTGTGCCGGAGCCGCTTTAGCATGTGTTCATTAGCGAATGCTGGGGAAGCTTATCATTGTGAATGGGCTCATTAGAGATGGGGATTAATATGCGGCAGGTTCATTACAGAGACAGGAGGGGAGAGGGAGGCGAGAGGGGAGGGGAGGTGCTGCCAGAATCCAAACAAGACACTGGAGCTGTTTAATGAGCGAACTACTGTAGTCACCAAGTTGTAGTGCTGTGTTGTCACGGTACTAATATTTCAACTCAATTCTGATACCAAGAAAGTAATCGATACCATGATGATCATAAAAACACACTCTCTCTTTTCTATTCCCATGTGTCTTTATATCTGTGTAATCCCTCTGTCGTCCAGGTAGGTTCCACAGTGGTCCATAGATGTTTTCTAGTCTGTGTGGTCTTCTACTTGTTCTGATACAGCTCAAGTAAAGCACTGTACTTAAATATAAATTGTAGGTATCTGTACTTTACTGTACTGACGTAGATTTTAGTGGATGCTTTTTACTTTTACGTCTCTAAATTCAGCACAAATCTTTATCAAAATCACTAAACATGTGAAGCCTTATAAGAACTCAAAGTCTGCTTGAAATACTTTTAATTTTTACTCGGTAAGTGCATTTTTAAGGGGTGCGTTAATACTTTTACTTAAATTGATTTTTTCATGTGATATTTCATGTGAAGTGATTGAGTACTTCATCCTCCACTGCTGATTTTTGATGCTTTTGACAACCCTAAAGGTGTAGAATAAAGTGTTGAATAAAGATGAAGAAAGAAAAAAATCTCTATATAATCAAAAGACAAAAATTGCTGGTGGCCTCTGTCTGTGAGTGTGACAGATTTATTCCACCATCTGAAAGACACCAATATGAAGGAGGCTAAAGATGCGTTTGTTCAAAATGGGCAGGTAGAAACTAATGGATATATAACCCTGATAATGTTTTCCCACAACAAAAACAAACAATTAAAGATACATCATGTAACCTTTCAGCTTGTCTCCTGGGAGATGTCAGTGCCTGAAATTTTAAACATCTACTTGTATTTATTCAATATCCAAGTATTTTTATTGCTCAAAAATACCTTGAAAAACATGCATCCTTCATGTCAGTGGTGTCATTGCTCCACACATCTGACCTGTAATTTGACCTGGTGGGGTCATGTCTCCATGGCGATAGAGAAGTTACATGCCAATGCCAGCTTTCAATCGGTTTACTAGTGGCAGAAGAAGTACTCAATTTTGTTGAGTAAGTACAATACCAGAGCAAAACAATACTCAAGTAAAAGTATCACATGAAAAAAATCTAGTATTAAAGTACCCCTTAAAGAGTAAAAAATAAAAGTATTTCACGCAGATTTTGAAATCTATTAAAGCTTCAAATGTGGCAATTTTGATCAAGCTTTCTATCAAATTTTGTTCACAGAAACAATTGATGTGATTTTTCTTTTCTCAAGCTTGTATTAAAAATAAACCCCTCAGTCTTTTCAACAGTAGTAAAAATACTTTTACTTTTAAAATGTAGTGGAATAGAAAGTAAAGATAACTGCTTTTAAATGTAGTGAGTACTTCACTACTTTCACTTCATTACACGAGTAAAATGAAACATCATAAAAATGTAATTGGATTTGACTGAAAACATATGTTGAAGACAAATGGTGACTGCAGTGTAGAAATAGTCCAAACTGTGTTAAATCTTTGCCTGTGCTCCAGCAGAACTCGTGTCATAAATATCCCCCTCGTTAGCTGGGCTTCCATAATAAAACCTCAACACACTTGTGGAGCGGCTGGTGGTGCAGGGGCTGGTGGTGGAGCGGCTGGTGGTCTCGCACACACTTGTCCTGTGCCAGGAGCATGCTGGGATACATTAAATATTAACCACGGCGCTGTGCTGTGCTTTCATTTATTCAATATTTCATCAGCCGCTGTTGAACGGGCCGTTTGAGTTAAAAAGTTCAGTGAGTATTGTTCCTTCACACGGGTCTTACTAACGCCCCTGGGTTTTCCTTTGGTCTTCACAACTCCGCGCTCAGCTTACTCGTACCCTTACTTTGTTGTTTCACACTGTTTTACTTTTGTTTGGTGTTGAATGTGTTTTTCCACAGCTCTATATGGACAAGGTTCAGTATAAAATGTGGTACCACTCACAAACAGGGAATGTGGTCAAATTCCTGAAATGGAAAACTAAATACATGTGGAAATCAGTGACTGTAGGACTCCTGTGGATCTCCCCAACTTCCTAAAGTTTGGATCATTAGAACTGGAGAAACAAATCAGCCGGAATTCACATTAGTGGAATTTGGTTTGAGGTCGACTCAGCTGTTCAACATTTCAGTTACTTAAACACCCAACAGCTGATGTGATATTATTTTTATTTTTTATGTTTTTGCCTTGGACTATTATTAGAACAATAATAATTTGGGGTTGCAGCTGAGTGTGAAGCGGCTGGGATGAGAATCAGCTCCTCCAAATCCAAGGCCATGGTTCTCGACCGGAAAAAGGTGGTTTGCCCTCTCCGGGTGGGTGATGAGTCCTTGCCTCAAGTGGAGGAGTTCAAGTATCTCGGGGTCTTGTTCACGAGTGAGGGAAGGATGGAGCGGGAGATTGACAGACGGATCGGTGCAGCGTCTGCAGTGATGCGGTCGCTGTATCCGTTGGTCCGTTGTGGTAAAGAAGGAGCTGAGTCCAAAGGCAAAGCTCTCGATTTACCGGTCAATCTACGTTCCTACCCTCACCTATGGTCATGAGCTCTGGGTAATGACCGAAAGGACAAGGTCGCGGATACAAGCGGCTGAAATGGGTTTCCTCCGCAGGGTGGCCGGGCGCACCCTTAGAGATAGGATGAGGAGCTCGGTCACACGGGACGAGCTCGGAGTAGAGCCGCTGCTCGTACACGTTGAGAGGAGCCAGCTGAGGTGGCTCGGGCATCTGCTCAGGATGCCTCCTGGACGCCTCCCTAGGGGAGGTGTTCTGGGCATGTCCCACAGGGAGGAGGCCCCGGGGAAGACCTAGGACATGCTGGAGGGACTGTGTCTCTCGGCTGGCCTGGGAATGCCTTGGGGTCCCACCGGAGGAGCTGGAGGACGTGTCCGGGGTGAGGGAAGTCTGGGAATCCCTGCTTAGACTGCTGCCCCCGCAACCCGGCCCCGGATAAGCGGAAGAAAATGGATGGATGGATGGATGGATGGATGGATAATTTGGGGCGACAGTAGCTCAGTTGGTAGAGTGTTTGTCCACTGAGCCTGGTGAACCGAATCCCACTCTCGACATCAACATCATTGGGAAAACTGTCAGATCCATTGATCCACAGGTTTGTCGGTGCATTTCCTACTGCCACAGATCAATGCTGCTGTTGTCCTTGAGCAAGACACTTAACCCAACTTGCCCCCAGTTTATAAAAATGTGCCCATTTACCACATAATAACATAAAAGACTGCTTTCTCTTTCATACTTGAATATATATTATATTTTACAGTTAAACAGTACTCCTACTGCAGTAAAAGAACTTTGTGCTATTTGATTCTCATTGTGATTCTCAGAGCTACTTTTAGTCCTCCTGCTTAATGATGTGTTAAGACTTCTAATTGGTCTGGACAGTTGAAGCCGCTGCAGAATCTTTATATATTCTTGTGTCATTCTTTAGACTACCTCCGTCTGAAACACCACCCACAACGACCAAGATTAGTATGTTTCAGTTGTATATGACCAGGTTTTTGAAGGAAAAGTGATCCAACAGTTAGCAAAGAATCTATTTTCATAACTTTTTGGAGTTTTTTTTATAGCGCTTTTCCACCTTCAAGACACTCAAAGCGCTTTACATCAAGGAACCCATATTCATACACCAGGGTTCAGTGTCTTGCCCAAGGAGACAACAACAGCATTCATCTACAGAAGCTGGAATCGCACCGCCAACCTGTGGGTCAGTGGATTTGACCGCTCAACCAACGTCTGCGTCAAGAGCAGGTTTTGAACCGTCACCCTTTGGCTCAGTGGACAAACGCTCTACCAGCTGAGCTACCGTCGCTTTGTTTACAGTTCAAACACTCCACACACCTGTAGCAAAAAGACAATCTGCTCAAACGATTTTCCACACCAGGAGCCGGCAGTCTTTCCGACAACTGTTGCCTTCTTCTAATTCTCACATTTAATCGTAATAATTCCACAAACATGAAATAGCCCGTGGCCTTTCCCATAATCCCCTTTTTATTCACATTCGGCGTGTGTTCTGCATCGATAAAAGACGCCAGACACTATTTGATGTATAATTTCCACACTCTTGGAGACCACTCGGGTTTCTGAATGGTACCAGTGATTAGTGATGACCTTTCCATCTCAGTCCACACTCATTTGCGCACGTTTCAATAGAGATTTAAATTCTTGTCAGCAGGCTATTAGGAACCTTTTGTAGTCATCGGTTTCTGCAAACAATTTGGGTGCAACACGATACGCGTCGTGAAGGATTATGTTTACATGAGGATTAAGCCCAATTCCTAGTTAGGATTTGTATTTATTTATTTGTATATGTAATTGGAAAGTTGGAAAGTTTGTTGACACGCTCGGAACATGAATTCAGTTTTGAAATTAAATGTACGTGTTTGGTCAGTTTACATTAAAAGTCGTTATGGGTCAGAGCGATACTGTCTAGAGTCGACTGTTGGAGGATGAAATTCATACATTAGTGACTTTACAGTAGTAGTTGAAGTGTATTTTCAGGAGTACAATTACACAAGTGAAATTGGTAGCATAGTCAGAATAAAGGCCCTATATTTGTTTTTAAATTAAGACATCTTTCTGCTCATCCAAGCCGCTTCTTCAGTTCTGGTCAGATTACTGCTGGACACGGCCTTATATCTGTCTGAAGGGAGGAGCTAACTACACTGACACTATTGTTTTCTTTGTTTCGATTTAGCTCTGAGGATGGAGTTATAAATAGGAGATTTAGGCCCCCCATTCCGGTTAAAAGATTGATTTTCTTAGCAAAAATTGCCTCTTTCCCTCCCTTCTCAAACCATTTCTTTTCTTTGGCTAAAATCTGTACCTCACTATCTTCAGGAGCAGTTAGTGGTTAGTTTCAGTGTAGTTAGCTCCTCCCTTCAGATAGATATAAAGGCAGTGTCCACCAGCAATCTGACCAGAACTGAAGAAACAGCTTGGATGAGCAGCAAAACGTCTTTACTCAAAATACGTCTGTGTAATCCCTCAGTCGTCCAGGTATGATCCCTACTAAAAGAAAAATTCAGATCTGTCAACTGAACAGAAGTTGTTTGAGCGAAGACATTTCACCGCTTATCCAAGTCATCTGACCAGAACTGAAGAAGCGGCTTGGATGAGCGGCAAAGTGTCTTCTCTCAAACAGCTTTTTGTCCAACTGACAGATTCGAATTTTTCTTTTACTATTTTCAAAAGACTTTTTATTTTTCAAATCTCTTGTAGACTTATTCACAGTGGGAAGCATGACGGAACCCTTTACTCAAGTAACAGTACTGTTCATCCTACTACGGTACTATATTTGACAGTATAAGTACAGTGTATGAAAACTACACCAAGTACACTCTCCATTTTTACCAGTAGTGGATGAAGTACTCAATTGGGTTAAGTAAAAGTACAGATGCTAAGGTCAAAAGTAAAAAAAAAGTACTTCAAGAGTTAAAAGTAAGTATTTCACACACGTGTTGTTAATTTCTTAGTGTTAAACGTATTATTAATTATTAAAAATGATACATATTTTGGTCAACAGTAACAATACCAATCCATTTCTTATTTTTTCTTATGCTATTTGTGTATTTCTTATGTAATTTGTTCGTTCAAAGTCGAAGCCAGAACTTGTTACTTTTCAGCGCTGTTCAAAAATATAGTGGAGTAGAAAGTACAGCTCAAATGTAGTGAAGTAAAGGTAAAAAGTATCCACTGTAAAATGTACTTAAGTGGAATTTGTAGGTATCTGTAATTTACTTAACTACAGTACTTTACTACTTGTACTTTACCTTCCACCACTGCTTTTTACTACCCCATAGTAACAATATGCCTGATAATATCTTGCAAAAAATAATGAGCTAGCAGTAGTGGAAACATTTTATTCTGTACAAATAATGGTAACCTGCCTCTCCATTAAACCCCAAACCCAATTTGAATGTTTTATTTATATGGAAATAAACACCCATTCGCCCAAGTTGGCAAATGAGAGAATGATGAAAGAACCGAGCAGCCGAGTTTCCGTAGCAACATAATAGCGCTCCCTCCAACTTTGACCCACAAATCCATCCCATAATACTATTTCGGCTCCTAACTTGTTTTAATAGTCTCATTTGCATACAGAAATGACTAAATACCCTATCTAAAAATAACTTTCCATTTGGTGTGTTAAATTAAATTGGATTTCCCCCGTCCATGTGCGTATGCGGCTGATAAGTTTTTGCATTTTTGTTACTCAACTACCCAGCATGCCTTTCTTCTTGGTTTCTCGGTGGAATGGCAGCTTGATGAAGTCCGGGCCAAGTGTGAACGCTTTTCCACATGCTAATTTGCATGTTTTCCGACCCAGATATGTTTCATACAACTTAGCATAATATTATTTATTGTGACTTTGCCGATATGGTCCAAGGAATTCTTAGTCCATGTGGGATAAATTAAAGACTGGTTTAATTACAAGTTTTCAAGAGGAATTATTGTTTCTAATGTTTAAAAAAGAAAAAAAAAATGTACAAAAACGGATTATTTTAGTATTTTATCACAACAGCAAGTTAACTTTTCTAAAGGAAAGCCCACCACCTGCTTGTCTCCATAGAGATGTTACTGCTTTCCCTTCACCAGGCCAAGTTACAGGTCAGATCTGTGGAGAGGTGACCCCACTCACAGTAAGAATGTATATCTTTGTCAATAAAAACAAGATTGAACGTTTAATGCTACGCTGAGTAAGGTTCTTGGTAAAGCAATACGATCTCCCTGGAGACAAACAGGTGAAAGACCACCACCTCAAAAGAAAATTACTATTTAAATCGTTGCAGTTTTTAAATCTTAAAGACGGGAAATATTAAATGTGATTCTAGTGATTCTAAGACAAAACATCCTGTCTTTTTATGGAAGAAAGTTCAGACCTTTACCAACATGTTCTAAAATGCATTAGTTTCTGTCAAATTCAAATGCCCCTAGATGTTGTTAAAACGTGCTCTGTGAACTGAACCCTGATTTGAAAATAAAATACATTTGTGGTCTCAATACTCATCCGACAACCTCATTTGGATTTTTCCTTTTCCCAAAAAAAAGCCAAATGGTAATTCTGTTGTAACACTGTTAGAAATAATTTGTAAAACTTGATGCTCGCCTTAGATTGGATTTGATGATGCAAAGTGAACACAACAGCGGCTTCGGTTCCCTCCGAGAGCCTCCCTTGGCTTTTATCTGTGTGTGCGCACGTTTGGTTCTGGCAAACACTCCGAATTATAGAAACAAACACTTTGCATGTTTAACTTTGGGAGGGCAAAACGGATTTCGCGCCGTTTCCAGGGAAGTCACCAAGGATCTCCAACACGGTAAACACGGACCATTATGAGGAGTCCCGGACTAGATGAACAACAAACACAACCTCGCTGGCCGCACAATTGCTTGTCTTTTACTCGCGCCGGGCAATTTATTTGGCAAACGCAGAAGATAAAGTGAGATCTCCGCGTTTGGCATGACAAAGGAGGGCCGCGGCGCCGATATGCAGTTCATTACCAGCAGTGGAGACAGCTACAGAGACAAGACACAGGGATTCACAGTGTTCAAATGGCACGTTTAAACTGAAAAAAAGAAAAAAGAAAAACACATTTGAACACATGGATATAGTGTCAAATGCAGTGGAACAAAGTGCAACGCACCAGTTGAAATAAATGCAGTAGTCGCAGTTTAAGGAGTCATGTTGTAGCTGTTTTGAAATGGTAAAGTGAACTAGCTACGGAAGCAATAGTTTAGAGAAGATATTTTGTATTGGGTCTTTATCAGTTTGAATTCACCATACTTTCAATGACATCATAAGGTGGAGCAGAGCGTTTTGAGCTTTGGAGATGTAGGCAGACTAATAATAAAGGATTACTCAAACATGTGTGACTTAAAAAACACAACTCCAGGTCTGTTTTTGAGGAGGTAACAACATTACAACGTGGCTAAAAGTTCAAATTTTTCTGAATATAGGAGCCATCTTGCAACTGTTTTGAAATACCAAGGAAGAAATACTTGTATTTAGTTTGGGGCAAATATGTTACTATATATGTTTTGTGTAAACTGAGCAATTGGGTCTTGATCAATTTGAATTTCAACTTTCAAAAAAACAGGTCTATTTCAAGGACTGACTTCAAAACCAGAGAACAGTTTGTCCCTATAGAGCTACCATACATGATGTCTAAATTGGGGTATTATGGGAGAAATGGAACAATTAGAAGTGTTATTTTTATAACTGCAAACTCTGAAATGCAGTGTTGTCAAAGCACGTTCAGATTAATTGAAGGAACTATTTGATCAATCATCTTTTTGTACACTGCGGTTTACACCATAACCTTGGTGTTTCCTTCAGTACAACCCACAATAGTTTGTAGAGACAATACCTCCAAACGTAAATCACAAAATGTAGTAATAAAAAACACCAGCAGATGGCAGTAGGCCTGTATCTGGAGTCTTATTGGAATTAACAGTAGTTGGTATGAGCTAACAACTAAACTCACTTAAACGGCTTATATTACTTATTTTCTGGTCTGTTTTGTTATGTAATCGTTCATTTCTTTTCTCATCAAAAACATACCTGGAGTTTTGTTTTGTTGTTTAACACACAAACCCTGAATCCACCTTGTGATGTCATGTGGTAAGACGGTGTTAATACAGGAAGTGCTCCACTCCACTCCACACACCTTCATTAGAATCATTTGGATAATTTCAGCCCTGGAATGTCCAATCTCTACTGAAATAAACATAAAAGGTAGCTATTCACATGAAAACTACCACTGCATGTAATTTTGAGCTTTGCAAATGTAGACAGACTAATAATAAAGTGTTACTCAAATGTGTGAATGAAACAAAACACGACTCTGGGTATGTTTTTGATGAGAACATTATAAACGGCTTAAAGCTCAACATTACACATGGCTTAAGAGTCAGTTTTGCTTTGTAGGGCCTTTTAAAATCACCGATGTGGACATGATCAGAATAGTTTTGGTGAAGATTTCTGGACTACAAAAAACGAGGATCAAGGAGACTGTTTACTCATGTAGCGTAAAGAGAAGCAGACGTGTAGTTTGCGTTGTGGAGATGGAGACAAACTACACAAACGGGATTACTGAAAAATGCAAAACACAACCTGCTATGTATATATATGTATGAGCGTACAACATTACAACATGGTTAAGAGCTCCAAAATTTAGCATAATATAGTCTCTTTAATGTCCCTTCTTCCTTCCAGGCGACTTGAATCACCCTAGCACACGCTCAGACAAACATCGATTCAACAACCGCTCCATGTGAAGCTCCAGAAGGTTTTGGCATTGATTTTCATCTTCCATTCTGCTCTATAGAAGCATCCATGTATTTTTTTTTTTTTTTTTTTTCTTGTACTACGTTTTATCATGTCCCCGTTTTTGCATCTCCGCTCCGATTACAGTTAGAAACACATCTTTGAAACCGTAGCGGACGCCATGTTCTCCAAATGTGCTCCTTGTATCATTCTCTTGATGATTACAACCATAATCCGCAGTTTGTAATCTGTCAGCCATGATGGAATTACGCTTAATGGGAGAGGCAGCGTCAGTGTTTCGCAAGCGCTCGGAAATCTCTCATTCGTCGTGGTATCTGTTTTTCAAATGCAAAGCAGCGTGGTGAAGATATGCGTTTGTAATTACATCAAATTTTCCCTCAGCGTTAAACATGGCTACCTGTTTTGCCCATCTTAAATTCAAATTTCCGGTGATTCCCAATCTGAATCCTAATTACATCTATAATTGGAATGCGTTAATGAAAGATAAAATGGACCACAAATATCTAATCAGGTTCCCCCTCTGGAGAATCAGACTGTTTTCACTCCTGTGTTTGCCAATTAAAAAGCATTTGATCACAATGAAAAAGCAATTTCCAACTATTTGTACCTAATTCAATTGTGAATCATTTCGCGAGTGCGGCTGATTTGCATGGCTTTCTCCTCAAGGCTGCGCTAATGCACGAGCAGGTCTTTTCCACCTCAGAGTCCAACGTATGAAAAGTGAAGGTGGGCTGTAAATTGTGTATATTGCTGCAAAAGTGCTGCAAAATTAGATTCACGTCTGGAGGTCACATTAAACGGTGTCTTTTATAGATCGCATGTAAATAAAATACGGTAAATTTATACAAGGTGCTGACTTTTGTTGGTTCGTGAGATATATATTTTTCGTTTTCATTGTTTTGCTTGAATAAAACGGCCTCTACTGGATTTTCTCCTTGTATTTGAGCAAAATTTGCCTCCCCCAGTCCAGATATTTTGACCTGAAAAGCTGCTTACTAACTGAGCTACTGTCGCCTGCAGTACACAGCTGACTTGTTTTGTATAGATCTGAAGGTGGATAGTTTGAATTCTGCTCCCACAAATGAACGTTGTCGTTGTGTCCTTGGGCAAGACACTTAACCCACCTCACCCCTAGTGTCTGTTGTGTACTCTGTTGCATGAATGTGTGTGTGGGGTAAGTGGTTCCTTGATGTAAAGCGCTTTGAGTGACTTGAAGGTGGAAAAGTGGCATATAAAAATGTGACGATTTACCATACTGTCTAATGCATGTGTCGTAACGTCTGGGGGATCAAAGATAGAGTTTATTACAAACAAGAGGACGTAAATCTTGTTCGGAGGAGCGGGTAGTAGGAAGCTGTGTCGGTTTGAAACAGTTGAAGGTAGCTGAGTCGGAGACGGAGGTGTTCGAACCGGTCGTAGGAAGCTGGGTCGGAGGCGGAGGTGTCAAGGTGGGTCCAAGAAACAGGATCTGATGAAAAACGAGAAACACCAACTGAGTTACTATGACCATAACCACAAAAAACAGACTGAGCCAAGCAGAAACTGTACCACAGAGGATACACTGTTTTTTATTTGGATCCGGAAGTGCACAGTTGGCATACTAGTTGTTGCTACAATTACTGTGACAGCAAATCTTCCCACTGGCCTCAGAAAGTTGTGAAAACTGCTTATAAACTCATTTCTGTGAATAATTAGGATGGTTGGAATGCATGAGGTAAGTGAGGAATAACTTTGGACCGCTGCAAACTGTTAAAAATCAACTATTTCTGTTTTTCCACGTTTTTAAGACGGTAAAAATCACGTACAGCGCCTTAAATGCCAATCAAATCAAAATGTTGCAATAATCAAATCGCAAAGGCAGCAATCATTTGGGTTATAGAATGCCCTTTACAAATGACAACATCGTGTTTTCTATGGAAATAAAATTGACTAACCCTGTAGTTTAGACCTTGGAAAATACCTTCGTAAAATATGTGAAATACTTTAGCAGTTCATTTTTCAGTCTATAAAATGTTAATGCTCTTGAAGATGTTTAAAGAGCCAATATTGCAGTTTTCTGATCTATTTTATAATGTTGTTTCCTCATCACAAACCAGACCTGGAGTTGTGTTTTGTTGTGTTCACAAGTTTAACACACAAACCCTGTATATTTAGGCTGGGTTATTTTCTCATACGGAAAACACTCTGTTCCACCTTGTGATGTCATGAGGTAATACAGGAAGTGCTCCATCATGTTTTTAAACTCCATACACCTTCACTAGAATCATTTGGGTAATTTCAGCCCTGGAATTGCCAATCTCTACTGAATTAAAGGTAAAATGTAGCTGTTAACTTAAAAACTACCACTTCATGACATCACAAGGTGGAACAGAGCATTTTAAGCTTTGGAAATGTAGACACACTAATAATAAAAGGTTTCTCAAACACATATGAATGAAACAAAACACAACTCCAGGTTTGTTTTTGATGAGGTAACAACATTATAACATCCCTTAAAGCTCACAAGAGTCCATTTTGTGTCATATAGGACCTTTAAAATGAGCTGAATCCTCATTCCAAAACATAAATCACAAATTAAATCACAAAACAATTTCAAATTCTGTGGATGATCAATTTAGTTTTTGCCATTTTCATCATTTTATACTTAATACCCAAAACACAAACACAACTAGGCCTGCCATGATCATTACTATATCCACTTATTGTTCAATATATGAAACTTTTCTTCATTTTTCTTGGCACTACTGGGAATTTTGTGTTATTTTTTGACTATGTGATAAGATTTAAACAGTAAAATGTTGAATGAATAACTTGTGTGACTCATTACAGATGCAAACTAAGGACTAAAGTGTTCCGTTCTGCTGTTCATTTATTGCAGCTCATGATTTTTAACAATACTGTAGATTTAGAATAGTTTTGTGGTTTAAATCTTGCTTTTTTGAGTCAATGGCATAAATAAGTTTCAGTATTATCATTTATATTGACTTTAACAATATATCAAACTTCAAAATTGACTATTGTGACAGGCCTACGAACAGCACCACCGAAATCCTTCTTTTAAAGTTTGTTGATTTGTAAGATTTCGAGCTATTTTGAAACTCTTCGTCGCACCAATCTTTTCTTGGTGCGTTCCGGTCTTTGGTGCGAGAGGGTCCTTTAATCTTCTCTGAATGGCTTATTGAACATGCCACACAAAAAGGCACAAAGCAAATCTTGATTACTTACCAGTAGAACAGATTAATTTATCAAACACATCGCATTTGAATGATTTTTACAAAGAAATACATTTTGCGATGCAAAGTACAACCTTGGACAGTTCTATTTAAATGTTAATATGGGCTTGAATGCTTTGACAACACTGGGAGATATGGAAGAATGCATAAGGCCGGGGGCAAAGATATACAGCCTTGTGCGTTTGACTAAAGAGCGTTTAGTGACATCGCCATGACGCCCACTCCTCCCCGCTACTCGCTGATATATTTATATTAATGACACAATGATGGTTATTTTGAAAGGGGCTTTTAAAATTTCATCTCAAAATGTTAAACCTGCGCTGTACAATGGTGTCAGCGGTGAAACTCCACTTGTTGACGCTATAATTTGCAGCCGACGTCGTTCTTTTCCTGTAATTAATTGGTTTTAATTTGAGACAACAAAACAGCAGTCGCGCGCAGCAAACCGCAACTGATGTCATGTTGATACGCAACTTTCTCTTCTCTCTGAAGTGGAGGGAATTTAGTCTATAATACACTCAGTAATACATGTGTTTAACTGTTACTAGTTTATGTACGTGAGTGTGTGTTTATGTATGTGTGTGTATGTATGTCACTTATGTATGTATGTGCATGTCACTAGTGGGTGTGTGTGTGTGTGTGTGTGTGTCACTAGTGTATGTAGGGGTGTGTGTGTCACTAGTGTATGTATGTGTGTGTATGTATATGTATGTCACTAGTGTATGTGTGTGTGTCACTAGTGTATGTGTGTGTGTATGTATATGTATGTCACTAGTGTATGTATATGTGTGTGTATGTCACTAGTGTATGTGTGTGTATGTATATGTATGTCACTAGTGTATGTGTGTGTGTCACTAGTGTATGTGTGTGTGTATGTATATGTATGTCACTAGTGTAGGGGTGTGGGTGTGGGTGGGTGTGTGTGTGTGTGTGTCACTAGTGTATGTGTGTGTGTATGTATATGTATGTCACTAGTGTATGTGTGTGTGTCACTAGTGTATGTGTGTGTGTATGTATATGTATGTCACTAGTGTAGGGGTGTGGGTGTGGGTGGGTGTGTGTGTGTGTGTGTCACTAGTGTATGTGTGTGTGTATGTATATGTATGTCACTAGTGTATGTGTGTGTGTATGTGATGTTGCCTTCAAACTTTCAGTGATGTTCAAATGTTTTGGCTTTGTAGAAGTAATTGTAAACTAATAGTTACTATTACTCTCAGTACTACTGCTACTACTATTACCATTACTGCGACTACTACTACCACTACTACTATTACTACTACTATTAGTACTACTTCTACTTCTTCTACTACTGCATTAGATTTATAGGTCACTTTTTTGGACACTCAGAGATGCTTTTCAGAGCGTTATTCATTCACTCCACAGTACGGCACAATTGCTACGTTAAGTTTAAAATGATAAAACGGAATAAAATGAAACACAATGTACATGACAAATGACAAATGACCTCAAAACACTCAAAAACACATCAAGTTTATATTTTTCTCTTTATTTGAAACTTCACACTGAGATTATGGCTTTAACTGAAAACTAACTGCGGATAATTTTGTCTAAAATGTTAAAATCTGTTTACATTAATGGATGGTAAAAATCACATAACTAGAATAATCAGATTGTGTAATTAAATCTGATCATTACACAATCTGACCATCAACACCTGTTGACATGACTCGGTTAATCAGTATTTTTTTAGATTAACTGTTGTATTTAGAAGTCAGAGTATAACACATTTTAAAATAACTCAGTTGATAGCCTGTTTGTCCACTGATCCGAAGGTTGGCGGTTTGACTCCCACTCTCGACGTAAACATTATTGGTTGAGCGGTAAGATCCACAGACCCACAGGTTGTCGGTGCTATTCCAGTTTCAACAGTTGAAGAATGTGTGTCCTTTGGCGAGACCATTCATCATTTACTTTTTGCGTTTCATTTGCGTCTTTGCCACTTTACTTTGACCTCTTTTGCATAATTTTCTTCGTCAACAATCGCACACAATCAGATTACTCACTTCCGATGTCAGTGTTTACACGAAATCCGATAATGATCAGATTGTGTAAACAACGCCAAAGTGTCACGAAAAGTACACCTGAACCAGTCGTCCGATCTGGTTGTGTCAGTGCGTTGTGTGTAAACCAGTGGAGTGCGGGAGCTTGTGTTTCATTTGCCCAGGCAGATGGTATCTCTCCTCCAAACACATTTACACTGTCCCAGGTCGCGGCAGGACAATCACCCGCCTTTATCTCAAATCTGCCCCTGATCGTACAACTGACGACACGGCGAGCGCCATTCACCCAACTCAGGGAAATAAGTGAGGTCAGGCAGGGCTGTCCAGAATGATCCAGAACATTCTGACCACCTACAGAAGAGTTTAACCTGCATGTAATTCAGCAGCGAGGTGGAAAATAGATGCCAAAAAAAAAAAAAAAAAAAGGCAAACTATAAAAATGATGCTGTATTTTTTCATGAGTGTATTTGGTACTTAAAGGTACACTTTGTGACTTTTTTGTACAGGGTTCATCACCTTGTTTCTCGGTTAATGAAAGAAAAACTCACAATGGTCACAGAAATAACTTGAATCTGACAAAAAGTATAATAAATACAAATTCTATGAAAGTCAGACACTGCTTTTCAACCATGCTTCAACAGAATTATTTAAAAAAAAAAAAAAACTCATGAAATTGGCCTGGACAAAAATTCCTAGAAAAGACCAAAGGGACATGTTAATCTAAGCTGTTTTTCTTTCATTAACCGACGGGTACCAACAATTTTGTCCACGTGTGTATGTAATGTTCCACCGTATAGCATTTATACACCAGTGTACGCAGACGCTGGGGGGCGAGGTGGGTTAAGTGTCTCGCCCAAGGACACAACAAGAGCACCACCAACCTGTGGGGTCAGTGGATCTAACCACTCAACCAATGATGTCTATGTCGAGAGCGGGATTCAAACCACCAACCTTCAGATCAGTGGACAAACACTCTAGGCAAGGCAAGTTTATTTGTACAGCACAATTCGCACACAAGGTCAAAACTAATAATCAAAATAATCACAAATAATAATCATAGAATTACCATTAAAACAGAAGAGTGCAGAATAAAAACCTTTCAATTGAGTTACAACTTATTTTTCCAGCTGTAGTGCTAAGAAAGAGCCTTGGAAAACATGCAATTACTTACTACGAGCACATTCGCCTCTCCGCAGACCTAACTGTACCTTCACCTCCACTAGAAAAGTTACATATCGCACTTTTAATGTAAAATCACATCACTACTTTCTGACACTGACGGGCTGTTTTTATGGACGAGCTCATCAGGTGGAACTCCTGGGACTGGTGGAGCGGGAAGGTCCTTGTCCAACCAAGCGCAGGGACGTCTTTGACCAACTAGAGTCCGGGTTTAAGGATCCGGGACTCACAAACAGAATTTCACATGCACAGAAACAAAGGGCAAAGAGAACACTGGAGCGGCAGGTAACGTCACAAGAGGACCGTGGACCGTAGTACGTGGGTCAACAAAAAAATATATTTCATAAATCAGTGTTTTGTCAGTTTTTTTATGACATTTTGGCCAATGTCAAATCACTTTTTCTTTCCTAACACTTTGAAAACACTTTCTAATCTAACCATTGACATTGAAGTGCCTGTTGTGTGCTGTTTTGGGCGTTTTTGTTGCTGTTTTGTCGCTCAGTTGGTAGAGCGGTCGAAGGTTGACGGTGTGATTCCATTGTGTCCTTGGGCAAAACACTTAACCCACCTCGCCCCCAGTGTCTGCGTACCTTAGTGTGTGAATGGATGACAGGTAAAGAGCTTTTTGAGTGCTTTGAAGGTGGAAAAGCGCCCCCCATTAATCATTCGTAAGTAGTACATTTGCTGTTTTAATGTCTTTTTACCATTTAAAAAGTTAGAATAAAGTTCGAGTAGCGATTTGCAAACAACAGCTTGCCACTCTCTGTAGCCACACTGAGGTCTTCTGAGTTCTCGTGATACAAAGTCGTGAGCTCATCAATCTCCCTTTGTCTCATTGCTCCTGACTCTTTTCTTTGGCTTCAGTCTCAGTCGATGCAAAGATAGGCACCTTGTTTTTGAGTAATGATCCACCTCAACCCACAAAACAACGCCGCACAAGCTAAACCCGTACCCCTATCTCTCCTTCCAAAGGTGAGTGCAGAACTAATCATAAAATGGTTTGTTTTGACTACTTGAAATGATGCGCGCTATTATCTTCATGTTTGATCTCGGTTCTAGCTGTAGTCATTAGCTCGGTATATACTTCAGCTGTTAGTGGCAAATGTCAGGGATTCCTACGTAAGATAAATACTGCCACAAGGAAACTAATTAAATCTTAGTAGTTTGGTTTGAAACATCTAATGGAACTATATGTAAATGGCGTGGTAGAAAAGATCATTGAGTCTTTAAAAAACATTACTACGTTGACAAATTGCTAAATAAATGTTGGAAATTTGAATGTGTTCTTGTTGAGCCAGTTTAACCTTAAAGGCGCTATTTTCTGATGTTTCTTCATCACAAACAGACCTGGAGTTGTGTTTGTTTCATTCACACATGTTTAACACAAAACCCTGCAGTTCTTCTCTCAAACAGAAAATACTCTGTTCCACCTAGTGATGTCATCATGTGGTTATACAGGAAGTGCTCCACTGTGTTTTTAAACTCCACACACCTTCACTAGATATCATTTGGATGGATTTCAGCCCTAAAATTGCCAATCTGCACTGATCTTAAGGTAAAAAGTAGTTGTAAACTTGGAAAACTACCGCTTCATGACATCACAAGGTGGAACAGAGCATTTTGAGCTTTGGAGATGTGGACAAACTAATAATAAAGTGTTGCTCAAACGTGTGTGAATGCAACAAAACACAACTTGAGGTATGTTTTTAAGAAGGTAACAAGTCAATTTTGCATCACATAGGACCTTTTTTTTCTTATTTTTTGCTTTTTCTTTTGCATAAAAGGTGCACTAGGTAACTTTTCTACTGGAGTCTTTGCCTCTTGTCTCTACGGAGATACAATTACTGCACTTGTAATGTTTCACAGTGAGGCCTTAAACTTGCCTGCTTATCTTAATGGACATATACAGTGACTGCAACAGGCTAAGTTACAGGTCAGATCTGTGAAGAGGCGAATTCACGTTCAATTAATGTATGTTCCATTAACATATCAATATATAGACTAACTAAGAAGCTCGAGGTCTACAATGGAGCAAAACCAAAACAAATCAGGGCTAAACTACCACTTTAAATGACAGAACAGAGATACAAAAGTGCTTTTTAAACTCTCTTCTTCTAATGGAATCTCTTTCAATAAAAGTGTGTAGTTTAACTTGAACAAATGTAGCAGAATAGCTCTTGGACCATTAAAGTTTAATGCTCAGAGTCCCCATGCATCAGGAGCACTTCGGCGGGGGACCCATGGGGGGGGGGCTTTGGACATTTCCCACTGGGCGCTTTCTCAGTTTGGCATCCCCAAGGTGAACATCCTATTAACCCCCTCAATGTTTGTGCACAGACAGATTGGTCCATTTGTGTGCCAATGGAGCAGAAGCAGAGCCATCCCAGGGCCCATCCTGCTGAGAGACCCGATTTTTCAGTCCCAAGCAGAGCGGACCATTGTGGGGCTGGCAGAAACCAAAACCAAGATGGTGGAGTGCTGATCGCTGACATCCTCACCAACGCCTTTGTGGGTTTTGAGACACTGCCATCAAACAAACAAGGCTCGTTCTGCGCACAACAAGAGGCAGCTTATTGGTTTGAGATGGAACCTCGGTCATGGGCATAGATGTTGGAAGTTCATTTACTGAATCTAGAACTGATTTGAATGATTTTAACCTGTATTTTTGGCCGTATATATATCAAGGAGGAACATTTTGATGTAGCCTGGCAGCCAGACTGGAACTGTCTGGATATTCTATACAGAGAGCCTTTGTTCTGTCACCATCTCCTCCACTCTTCCAAACTCAAACAAAGCCGTATAATTGGGTTATTTTATTTTAGTGATGCTTTGGAAATTTTGGACAAATTCAATGTTTTATTTTAATTTTTACTTCTTTGGAGCTATTTTTGTTTTGATACAGATGGACTATGTGTTTCTCTGATTGGCTTATTCACATGTTTAAGTCACGTCCATCTGAATTCTGGGAGATAAAACACGGGCCCAGATCAAACGTCTTTTGTATAGAAAAAGGAAAAGTGTTGTCTTGGATTATTTTTGTCTTGTTCAAGCCAAAGCTGAAGTCAGAGAGAAGCTATAAACGACTGAGATGGCTACAAATCTTTTTTTTATTTTTAAAGCTACTGTGTATTTGCCTTGTCAGAAAATGTTCCACTCTATGGCAATAAACTTATCTATCTCCATGGAAACAACCAGGTAACTCTGCCAGGCCTGCTCATAGTAAAGAGGAATATGTTTCGGGGTATTTATTTAGCAATATAAACACCTGTAGTTGATCAAAGCAAGAAGATTAGAGATAGAGAAGATTAATGCCATACTGTGGAGCATATCAGGCAAATGAATTACATCTCCATGGTTACAAGTAGGTGGCTATGACAACGTATAAGGGTCACATTGAAAAAATAGATTATTCAGCTTTAAAGCCTTAAAGTCGTAGCCAAAAAACAATATAATTTTAACAAAAATAAAGTTGACATTTAATGATTTAGGGGTCGACAAATCAAAGTGAACACAGACTGCAAAAAAATAGGACTTGGATGAATGAAAAGGAGGTATTGATATCGATGTCACCCCCTAAATCTTAATAAAATTATGTCTTTACTTTGACTACGAGTTTAAAATGACAACTTTATTCTCGGAAAACTTTAATGTCGAGGTGTTACGACTTTATACATAATTCATTTTTTTACACTCCGTCGTAGGTGGCAGACCACTCACCAGAGAAAGTACATAGTGCACCTTTAAAGTTTATGCCTTAACAAAACTGATACTGTAGTTACCCAGACTTCCATTCTTTACACTGCATATCTGTCTCCACCTTTGCCCTCAAACTGAGCGAAACGCAAACTGCAAGCGCTTAAGTTGTTGTCCTGTCCAAAAGTTTTGAGTACACGCTGTTGCAATAAGCACTGTACTGAGCAATTGTGTTCCATATACTCCCCACTCCCACACAGTAACAGCGAGCTCACCGCAGCCAACAAAATATATACACATTGAATAAAAGATAGCTCCATTTTTTCTGTGATGTTTTATCTTATCATACCGCTGTGAAGTGCGAGAGGCTTGGCACATTACGCACGCCATTTGATCCTTTAAGTTCTGCTGTCACTGTGTTTTAATACGTCGTCAAAATTGGAAAACAAGCTGCTAGCTAGCGTCGTCAAATCGTTTTCGGTAGCGGAAGGCGGTAGCATGGCATATATTTTCCCCGGTAAGGTTTTTTGGAAGCGCGAGGTGAGATGCAGGTAATGAGAGAGGTAGCTCCGAGTCTCCTACCTCCTTGTACCGTCGCTGTCTGTCAGGATCCTCGTTATCGCAGGTTTCGTTTGGCGCGCGCCCTTGTTAAGCTTAAGTCCTGTCTATTGTCTTATTACGGCCGGGAAGAAAGGATCGGTGCCGTATTAAAGAAACGGACAGCGGCTATTCATAGTACCAAATCCCGTCGCCTGGCCCACTTGGGATTAGAATCTGTAGCAGTCTGCTGTTACACTGGGGAGATATGAGGGGGGGAGCCTGATAAAAGTGGCAGCGTCTCGCAATGTAATCGTGATGGAGCTTCTAGTACAGTGATTATCGGCAAATCTGCAGCGGAGGATTCAAGATCGCAAGGTCAATTGAAAGTTGAAAGTGATGTAGGTTCGGTTTCAAAACGTTTTGACAGATTTGCCTATCAAATGTGTAAAGATTTGCAAGTATTTCTAAAACTGGAGAGAAACTTGGAAAGAACTGTGGACAATCTGCGTCATTTAAAGGGCCCTTACTACTCTATTTTCTGATCTATGTTATAATATTGTTTCCTCGTCTAAAACATACCTGGAGTTGTGTTTAGTTTCATTCACACATGTTTAACACACAGACTCGAATCTCTACTGAACAAAAGGTAAAAAAGTAGATGTTAAATTGAAAACTACCACGACATGACATCACACGGTTGAACAGAGCAGTTTGAGCTTTGGGGATGTAGACAGACTTATAAACCAGGATTACTCAAACATCTCCAAATCTCAAAATGCTCTTTTCCACCTTGTGATGTCATGAAGCGGTAGTTTTCCTTTTTCACCTTTAGATCAGTAGAGATTGCCAATTCCAGGGCTGAAATCATCCCAATGATTCTGGTGATGGTGTGTAGAGTTTAAAAACACAGTGGAGCACTTCCTGTATTACCATGTGACAAGGTGGAACAGAGTGTTTTCTGTTTGAGAGAAGAACTCAGCCTAAATATGCAGACTTTGTGTGTTAAATATGTGTGAACGAAACAAAACACAACTCCAGGTCTGTTTGTGATGAGGAAACAAGATTAGAACACAGAAGAAAATAGCATAATATGGGACCCTTAAATATTATCAACTTAAAGCTTTTTTTCAATTGCAAACATATTACTGGTGGGAAGAGAAACTTAAACCTTTACTCAAATAAGACTACTGTTACACTGTAAACATATCACTCAACAGCATGGGGTAAAATTTGTTCGAAGTTACGCAGTGAATGTACCTGAGTTTGTTGTATATTTGTCCAGTGTTGAATACTTGTACCAAAAATACATATTCTGAATAATAATTTTGTCTACCTGCGTGCTGATATTCAGAATATTCAGAATACTGTTACTTCCTAAATCAAAAGGACTACTTGGTGGTACTTCATCATGTAATTTTGGCTTTGAACTGCGCAGTATTAGTGAGAATGGAGAAAACACAGCTCTTGCAGTGCGTATATGTGTAGTTTTTCGCCTCTAATTGCAAAAAAACTAAAGCAACAGAAATAAACCTGTTTGTAATTAGACCTATATGTCATTTTTTTCCATTATGATTTAAATGCAATTTGGTGTAAAAGTCTCCCACGTATACAGAGCACAGGACTACATTTTAATATGACTATTCAGTATTCTGTAACAAAATACATTTTCAAAGTATTCTTCCCATCACTTTACGGTTCTGCACATTTACCTTTACATTAGCAATCCATAAAAAGTTAGCTAGAACGTTACGCTTCAATTTAAAACGCAACACTCATAGAATTCCTAATAACATTGCAAATTCACTTTCCTCGCCCTCATTCTGTAACTACAAAGCTCATTTAAATATATAACATTTTTCAAAGGCGCCTTGATGTGGAAAGCTGTAATTAAACAAAAGCACAGCAGCACAGCCAGAGCCTTACCTCCGTATCTCCTGTGAGCTCGCCGTTCCCTTGGGTTATCACAAACAAGCCAGTCGCCAGCACACAGCCTCTCTACGCAGGTGTGTGGGCTCAGACGGAATACGCAAATCTCCAGAGCTAGAGGCCTTTAGTCCGTAAGTCGATTAATCGGTCGATGGCGTCTTAGTCGATTTTAGATTATGAGGATTTATATGGGACAACAGCAGAATGGAGAAGTTGGTGAGAGTGTGAGTTAGCGAGCTGGAGATTTGGTACTTCTTGGTATTTATATATAAAACGGCAGCACAAAGGGCTCATATTATTCAATTTTCTGATCTATAATGTTGTTTCCTCATCACAAACAGACCTAGAGTTGTGTTTTCTTTCATTCACTCATGTTTCACACACAAAAGTGTATTTCGGCGGTTCTTCTCTCAAACCGACATGGATTAAAGTTCACAAGAGTCCATTTTGCGCAATATAGGACCTTTAAACTCATGATTTTTAGTTTAGTCTTTATATAAATACATTCTTTCCTTGTACTTTTTTCTGCGTAGGTGTTTTTACAGTTTTTGTGTAGTGCAGTTTGGCTCATATATAAAAATATGACCATTTATCATTTATACATAACGCTTTTCTACCTTTAAGGCACTCAAAACCCTTTCCGTCAAAGAACTACTCACCCATTCGCACACACATTCATTCACCAGAGTACACAGACACTACGGGCGAGGTCGGTTAATTGTCTTGCCCAAGGACACAACGACAGCATTCATCTGTGGAAGCTGAAATCGCATCAACCCATGGGTCTGACCACGGGATTCCAACCACCAACCCTCGAACCTTAAGCCACGCTCCCTTTTTAGTCACCAAATCGATCAGCCGAACAATTCTTCAGTCAACCAACAATGTTTTTCATCGACCACAACCCAACAAATCTCACAATTCCACCACAACAATTCACAACAGCCTCGAAAATTCCCTTAAGGAGAAGAAGACGCAGTCGTAACCCTATAGACCTTCCAGTCCAATTACAAAAGGCATTAATTACTCGGCACCATATCATTTACCCTGTCACACTCCCAGTCCTGTCTTGTCACAAACAATTACCACCGCAAAGAGGGAGGGTAATTAAATTAAAGGCGCTTGTTGTGGAGACGTTCTACAGCCCAGAAGAAGAAGACGACGACTTAAAGGGATATGGATGGATGTCGTCTACCGGGGATCAAGGCAAGAGTGATTTAAGTTTAATCCCAAGTTCTGTCCGGTTAGTTTAAAGAAGCTTCATGTAACTTTCTTGCCAGAGGTTGCTTGCGGGTTGACGAGGGGTTATGTGAGTAACTTTTCTGGAAAGTTGACCAAAAAGAATAACGATTTTGTGAACTGATTGAAGCAAAAATCTTTTATGAACATGAAAAATGGTGTAAGATCTTTGGCCTTACTCCCTCTGTGTAGAAAATATTTATTTGACCTTTTTCCCACAAACTGTTGCTTAGTCTTGAATGAAATGGGTTAAAGTTGTTGTGAGCGATCTATTGCTTTGGCTGGAATGTTCGACAGTGTGGCATTAAACTTGTCTTCAGTGGTGGAATGTAACAAAGTAGGTGTCTGTAGGAATCTGCAAACAAAAATATACAATAAAAACAGCAAGGAAAAAACAAGCGATTCAGTTGTTTCTGTTGAACCAAACTCAGCATAAATCTTTATCAAAATCACTACATTTCAAGCTTTATTAGATCTCAAAATCTGTACGAAATACTTGTACTTTTTACTCTTTAAGTACATTTTAAACAGGTACATTAATACTTGTGATGCTTTTACTGGATAATTTTTTTGCTCAGGTATCTGTACTTTTCCTTACTTAAAAAAAAACAAAACAAAACCCTCATGCATCTGACCGCTCACCCAATGTCGAGCACGGGATTCAAACCACCGACCTTCAAACCTTTTGCCACGCCCCCTTTTGGCTAATCGATTGGCCAAACATGTCTTTAGTCAACCAAGAATTTCTTTCGTCGACCTGATTGAAGCAAATCTCAAAATTTAGCACTTCATCCACCACAGCTTATCTTGCTTTCTTACTGTAACAGCGCTCGCATCTCTACAGAACCGAACTGTAAATGGGCTGGTAGTTTCCACCCACTTGTCTCCATAGCGATCGAGAAATTCATTGCCACACTATGGAACATTCCAAGTAAACCAATAACATCTCTAGCAGACAAGCAGGTGGCGAAACCTCCATTAATAACAAACTTAGAACTTTGTCCATAGAAACAAACCACAAACCCTCTGATTGGTGTGCTAATGCTGAGCCCACTTCACCACTTTGGTTCAATAAGAGAAAAATTGTGTCTTTTTTTTAGATTAATGTAGCACTCCGAATCGGTTCATTCCAGTTCAACTTGCGAACCATCTGCCCGGCCTGACCTTGTGGCAGAAATAAATGTTCTTTGCATACATAAGAGTAGAAGTGAGTGGTCAATACATAATTTATACAGCGAAAAGTCTTTCCATTAAACTTTATACTGAGAAAGACCCAAATCTTTCATTTACAAATCACTCTTATCTCAGTGTAGTAGTCAGACACCTGCTGTACCTGACCCTCAACACACAATAAGCTTCAATCACCAAATCGCTTTGAATGAGCCGTGTAATCTCTTTGGTGAAGACGACGCTGAAGATGTGCTCTCCTTCAACTGTGAGCGGACACACAATGGACTAAAAGCCACTAAAAGTACTTTTAATACTGCATATTTAGACTAGTCCACAATACTAATCTGCTCTATTCATCGGATTAGCCAAAAGCGCTCTTTCAAACGTTTGTGTTGCGATGTACCTGCTGCTGTTGTATTCAAGGTTTGCAAAAGCTTTTGACAAGTTTTCTTATTAAAGTGGAACTGAACACCAAATGCACTATTTTTATACTAAACTGTGTATGTGGGGTTTTAATGCACACTAAAAATGATGAGTTAAAAATAACCCAACCTGTGTAAATGAATAACTCGGAGAATAACGCAACTCTGGGTTATTCTACATCTCATCTCTAACAAGTTTGTGCCATATGAAAATTGTGCCATTTTCAGGACTTTAAGGACCGGTCTCCTGCTGGTGCCCAGAGTCAAGGCTAAACCAGTGCTAAACCAGTGCTAAACCAGTGCTAAACCAGTGCTAAACCAGGGCTAAACCAGGGCTAAACCAGAGCTAAATCAGAACCAAATCAGAACCAAATCAGAACCAAATCAGAACTAAACCAGGACAAAATCAGAACTAAACATGGACTAAACATGGACTAAACATGGACTAAACATGGACTAAACATGGACTAAACATGGACTAAACATGGACTAAACATGGACTAAACATGGACTAAACATGGACTAAACAGGGACTAAACATGGACTAAACATGGACTAAACATGGACTAAACATGGACTAAACAGGGACTAAACAGGGACTAAACAGGGACTAAACAGGGACTAAACAGGGACTAAACATGGGGAATCAGTGTTTCAGTTTTCTGCATCTAAATCCTGGAACATTCTTCCTGAAGATGTGAGACAGGCCTCATGTTTAAATCCAGACTCCAAATGGTTTTGTTTAGCTGTGCATATGACTGAAAGAGTTTTATTCTGTACTCTTCTCTTTTAATGTAAATTTTATGATTATTTATGATTATTTATGTTTTGATTTGTTGTTATGTGAGTTTAATGTCCTTTTTATTCTGCAAAGCACTTTGAATTGCTTTGTGTACCAATTGTGCTATACAAACAAACTGGGCTTGCCTTCTGATCCAGCAGTTTGGGTTACCTTTTTAACTTTATCCTCCTAGGACCTGGCATCCACATATGTGACAACATATTTTGGGTTGTCTAGGCCACAATGTAAATTTTTAAAAGAAAAAGAACAGCATACAAAAACAGTAACAATGCAAAAATGTTCAGTTTAGCATATTTTAAGAGTTTAGAATGTTCAGAATATTTTAATTCATTTATTTTTTGTAAAGGCTCATGTCTCCTGCTCCTGTCAGCAGCACTTCACATGAGACACATTGTTCCAAAAGGCACAATTGTCGTTTCTCATTTTGTTTTTACATTCAGGACAAATTACAGGAAACTACATAATGTAAAAAGATAATTCTTTGTTTTTACACTCATCAGGTCCAATCAGGCCAAATAATAAAGATAAATTAATAAAGCATGTCATGCAAGAGCTAGGGTCTCAGGAGGTTAAGGTTATTTTTTTCCACCCAGTTCTGAGTTATATTTAACTGGTATAAATGATTTCTTTCAGAACATCGCACACAGCATTAACAGCAGCACTTTATAAGTAGCTGTAAAAATGTTCATTTCTATGGTCCATTTTGTAGTTCATACTTGTCCTTGTGCAGTAACAGAAATTCAGTTAGTTTATCTCAGATTCCCGAGTTTCAGTCGCAGGAGATTCAACTGTGTGAACAAAGAGAAATGGTCGTGTTTACAGGTCACATATATCTGCTGACACTTCTTCTACAAGGACTTCATAAAATATAATATTTAACGTAACACGTAGATTTGTGATTCAACAGAAGCTTTAGGGTTGAGCTCTCGGTGCAGAGCTCAGGGCTGTGGACACTGCAGTCTGCTGGAGACTCCACTGTGAGAGGGAGGAACACACACAAGTCAAATAGACAAACTGATCAAATCTTTCTCCTTGACAAATGGAGCCTGAGAAATATAAAATCTAACTTATGTCAGACACATTCAGATCCTGAGTAAAAACACAAGGTTTATTTGGGTAAGCAGGATGTTACTAACAGTTAAACTCAAGTCAAATGTTTATTCAGTGATGACGTTAACCATAAACTAACACAAAATTATTAAATTGTTGAAAGCTTCAGATAAAGGATAGGATAAAGTAATAAAACATGTACAAAACACCTTTATTCATTTGTTTCTCTAGAGCATCAGTGGACGTGGGTAATGGCTGCGCAGGAAAATTTGAATTGTCTATATTTGACCCATTTCACTGGGTTGTTTGAGAAGGTTTGGCCCAGACCGCTGAGTTGACCAGACGAAGGCAGGAAAATCAAGGCGGGTCTATCACTAAGTGCCGTTAGAAATGACCCAACCTGTTGACCCAGAGTTTAGGTTAAGCAAAACAATCAAATTCTGCAAAAATAACCCAAAAAGATGACCCAACAATACTAATACAACAACTGAGTAGAAAAAATAAGTTATCTACTGCATTTTGCACTTAAATTAAAGTGGAATCTCAGCTTGTGTGTTTCTTTCAGTGGCCTCTGTAATTTCAAGTAGTTGGTGACATCACGTAGGACTACCTTGATTACAGCCAGGTGTTTCTGATGACAAACACCTGGCTACAAGGGCGGAGTTTGAAGCATGGACACCTGTTGAACCAATCACACTGTTCCTTCTACCTCTAGATCCCCGTCCCTCCTCCTTCCTTACTCTTTTCTTGAGTCCTTTAGGTACTGCCCAGTGTAGCAGCTCTATTTGAAATGTGGTTGTGGGCGGAGTTTAGTCCTACTGTTTCCAAGGTGATGTTGTGTTAATTCTATACCTAGAATGTTCCAAGAAAACAAGCAGACAAAATTACAGGTCAGAGCTGGTAAGACGTAAGCCCAGTCACTGTAATTATATAAGTTATAATTATATAAAACACTTGGATGCAAGATGCGTTTAGTGCCATACGGCTGATCGTATATAAAATCTCCATGGCTAACCCTCCACCACAAAAGTTACATGGTGCTTTTTTCAAATTAAAAGAATATGCACATTAAGAAATTACCAAACCAATGCCAAGGTACTCAGGACTAAACCAGGGCTAAACCAGGACTAAACCAGGGCTAAACCAGGACTAAACCAGGGCTAAACCAGGACTAAACCAGGGCTAAACCAGGGCTAAACCAGGGCTAAACCAGGGCCTAAACCAGGGCTAAACCAGGGCCTAAACCAGGGCCTAAACCAGAGCCTAAACCAGGACTAAACCAGGACCCAAACCAGGACCCAAACCAGGACCCAAACCAGGACCCAAACCAGGGCTAAACCGAGGGCTAAACCGAGGGCTAAACCGAGGGCTAAACCGAGGGCTAAACCGGGGGCTAAACCGGGGGCTAAACCGGGGGCTAAACCGAGGGCTAAACCGAGGGCTAAACCGGGGGCTAAACCGGGGCTAAACCAGAGCTAAACCAGGGCCTAAACCAGGGCTAAACGTGGATAATCAGCGTTTCAGTTTTATGCAGTTAAAACCTGGAACAATCTATCTGAAGATGTGAGACAGGCCTCTACTTTAACTGTTAAAATCCAGGCTCAGTTCTGTTACGCTGTGCATGTGACTGAAAGGTTTTTTTTTCTGCACTCTACTCTTTTAATGTTAATTTTATGATGATTATTTATGATTATATATGTGGAGACAAGCATGTGCTAACCCTCCATCACAAAAGTTACATAGGTGCTTTTTTTTATATTATTATTTAAACAATCCGCACATTAAGAAATTACCAACCTACGCCAAGGCACTAATTTCGTCATGCAGTGGTAATAATACAATGCTCTGGTCTCAGGACTCCAGTTCAAGTGCATCGAGTGGTCAGATCCATGGTCCCACAGGTTGGCGGTGCGAGTCCAGCTCCAAAAAGGTTAATATTGTTCAGTTTTGAGTGTTTAGTTAAAACAGCCAGTCCAGTCCCTCACAGTTTAGCAAATATAATCCTAATTTGAAGCAAGAGGCATTAATAAGCAAATTAGCAGCTTTATCCGATCCTGCAGAGCAATTGTGCTGCAGCTCATCTCTGTCAATGGGGAGGTCAAAGCTGAGGATCGGCTGACAAAAACCTCCCCAAGGAGTTAACACAAGACTTTTTATCAAGATGGAACCACGCCAGTATGTGTCCTGACCCCACGGTTCAACAGTTTTGCAAGATTACTCTTATTTTCCACCAACAAACAAAAATTGAAATGGAAAATATTGCTTTTTCGTGTTTAAAAATCCCCTCTAAGCCGTCACTCAAGCGTTGAAAAATCAGACTCTTAGCTCATTAGCGAGGACAACCGGACCCGCACAAGTGGAGCCGGTCGTCCCCAGGGTTTGGGTTGTACCACGCTGGTCCGCCGCTTGTTTTAACAGCTCTGTGTCTCTGTGTCTGTGTCGGCAGGTTTCGGAGATCCATCTGCCACGGCGTCGCCAGGGAATCGGAAGTAGAAAATGGCGCTAGCTCTCACCAAAAAGACATCAACCCACCCTCTACGGGTTTGACTCAGAAAATCTACCCTCAACACGTCCAACCAAAAAACACGCCGGTAAGAATCTATAATTAGAAACCATATCTTTTCAGACTGACATGGTCCCAAGAAGCACCTATGAGTCAACATGTAAATGCAGTATGGAAAAGAGTAAGAATTCAAAACATGATCTCTACAAGGAAGCCAGTCTAAAGCTTGTCTAAGTTTACATACCATGGGAGAACTACGTAACACATAAACAATGAAACAGTAATGCAATACCGGTGGTGGAAAAAGTACTCAATTCTATAACCTAAGTACAATACAGATATCAAAGCAAGAAAATACTCAATTAACAGTGTCACACAAAAAAGTACCTGTTTAAAAATGTACTTAAAGAGTAAAAAATCAAAGTATTTTGCGCAGATTTTGAGATTGATTTTGATAAACATTTGTGCCAAATTTTGTTCAACAGAAACAATTGAATGAATCTTTTTTTCTAACTGTTTTTCTTTGTACATTTGTGTTTGCTCAAACTACAAATGTAAAAAAAAAAAAAAAATCTCACTCTTTAGCAGGTTAAAAATGAAGTTGAGAAGAAAGTACAGGTACTGCTCTCAAATGTAGTGAAGTAAAAGTAAAAAGTATCCACTGTAAAATCTACTTAAGTAAAGTACAGGTACCTAAAATGTATACTTCACACTCTCATAATTGTAATATTCAATTCTAAGCCCCTAAAACAGGCTTACAACATTATAATGATGTATTATTTTTGCCACTCAAACCATGACATACTGACATAATGATATAACTTTACATATCTTTAAAATAAATACATTTTTAAACCAGAACAATATGAAAAACATACTATTTAACCAGGAAAGTCTTATAAATTAGACTTGGGGGGGCCCTTGCCGATTGCAGAGCCCTGTACATGTGCATATTTTACTTATAGCTATAAACTCCATTAGTCTTTATAATGCTTAAATACACCTGGATGACTTAAACAACACTGTCTTTAAAATAGTTATGAAAAATATCCAATACCATACCAGCCTTCACAGCCACTTACTTTTTGTCTTGCCCCACGGAGCTTTCGGCTACCATCTCCCAGGGGAGCATTTAATAACACCCCATTTGACAGTAGATTTGCACTAACGTCGTTCCAAAGATTTTAGCACACCTGAATAATACAGTTCAATTTAAGTGAGTAAAAAAATCAAGTTTCGCCCTTATCTCACGGGAGTAATTGTACCTCGGGTTGAGTGGAAAATGGAAATTACCCCACGACATCTGTGTTTTCTGTGTGCATTCCATAGACTGTAAATATAAATGGACATAGCCAAAATGCTAGCTGCTACGTTCCAAATAGGAAGTGATCATTTGCGCGCTTCAGGCTCTATTGACTCTGCAGCATTTTTTCAATATAAAGTGAATTGGAGCCAGTGAACCTCATCATTTTGGTCTTAAAATATTCGTATTAACCCGCTCTACATGATGTTTGCGTATTTATTTCACTATTTTGTCCACGAATCAAGATATGAACATTAATAACAGACAAATCAGGTGCCTTCTTTCCCGAGGTCGCTCCCACTAGCGTTAGCATTGCCAAACTGCAACCAATGCAACAAGAAATGAACGTGCGGAAAGCAGACCAGTTTACAGACATGAGCATTCACACAGGACTAGAATCACCTGTGGAGCTCTGAGTTTGCAGAATTACAGGAGGTAATATTAGACAGAAGTGTTCCAGACATTTTTACAGACACGGACGATTCGTTGGGGACTCGAAACATCAACTACGCTCGTAATTATTACATTTTAACAGAGGACCCCAGGTAACACTAATCTTGTGTGAATAGAGTTTTAGTTGTACCTTTTTAAGCCCAAAAAATATGCCTAGTTATATTTGGCGTACATAAACACACCGAATGGGCTAGTACTAGTAGTAGTCAGTATTGTCTGTTTATGATTGTACAGGATGCTAATAGGTGTGAAATCACTCATTAGGGGCTTGAATGACTACGCTAAGTAGGACTCAGGCACAGTGCGCACTTAGGGTAGCACAATAGACCTGGACCACAACCAGAAACTGTAAACAATGGGTATTTTGAGTTTCAGTGTAGCATTCTGGCTCCCCCCGTCAGATAAATATAAGGCAGTGTCCAGCAGTAATCTGACCAGAACTGAAGAAGCAGCTTGGGTGAACAGCGAAACGTCTTCACTCCTACAACGTTTTGTCCAGTTGACAGATTTGATTTTTCTTTCAATAGATCAGACCTGGACAACTGAGGGATTACACAGATGTCTATGTATAGATTTCACTTTCCCCGTATCAGCTCCTATGTGTTATTTTTGCCGTACAGTGACACGAGCAGTTGTGGGAGGGCGCTTGAGGTGTTCGCGCTCTTGTCCGTGGTGCCATTTCCCTCAAGACGTTTTGGATTGGACTTTTACCTTCTCCTCCTGCGCACCTGCGAAAACCTGGGAGCCACAAAAGTGTGTAGAAAGAGCAATAAAAATGTCCAAGGCCATGCTGGAGTTTTTACTATACCTGGATACAGCTCAACATACCACTATTTCTACAAAGCAGGTCCCAGGGCATTTTGTGGATGTGTTTTCTGGTAGTGGAGTAGAGCCATATGCAATATCCATGCGCAGGTGCGTTATATAAGTTTAGAGAATGCACTGTGGGTTACCTTATTCAAGCTCATGTGTGGATTCCTGCTGTTCTTTGTTTAAAGCAGACCTATTATGCCAAATGGACTTTTCAGAGCGTTTTACCATGTTATAGTTGTTTTTCTTATTTAAGTAGTTTTTAGAGTGGTTCATGCATGTTTGAACAATCGATAATCTTTTTTTTTTCAAGCCACTGTGATGTACTTCAGTTTTATTTTCTCAATTGATGATAAGTGTAGGATTCGGGAGCGTCACAGTCATTTTGGTACAAATGAAAAAAGCTGCTACTCACTAATCTGATCTGCAGTTGTCCATAAGAGTGGCCAACAGCTACATGGCTCTTTGTTGTGACGTCAGCTCCCACTGGGCACTGCAGTTTTCTAACACGGAAACGGGCTTTTTGCTTTTATTAAGACGTTTTAGATGAATATTGCAATTTAAAATGTTAAAATTACAACATAATGATCCACGAGTGTCATAGATTATAACTTTTGAGCAGACACAAGCACAATAGTTCTGCTCTTGTTGTATGGTATGTGTTTTTTTCATGATTTGTACATGAAGAGCACAGTTTATTGGTGTAAACTGTTGTCAGAAGTTGCAAAAATACAATACTAATCAATATTAAAACTAGTATTGAAACTAGATACTCATTTGAAAAAGTATCAATACTAACAAGTCGCATTCATAGGACAGAAATGAACCTTTCCTGAATAGTTTTAGAATGATCTTGAGCTGCATCAGAACAAGTATAAGACACGTAGGCTATATACGCACATGGATCACTATGAACCTACTGGACGACTGAGGGATTACACAGATATAAGGACACATGGGAATAGAAAAGAAAGTACTACCATTTAATGTTGAAAATCACATTCTATTGTCTAAATAAATTGTGTTTTTTTGTTTTTTTATCATCATTGTGGTATCGGAATCTGTACTGAGTAATAATAATAATAATAATACATTTTATTTATAATGAACTCTTCATTCAACAGAATCTCAGAGTGCTACAATAAAACAACAACTTTAAACCAATACAAAACTGCTAAATACTAAAAACATCAATAAGCTTTTCTAAATAAAAAGGTCTGAGTATTGAGTCTATTCCTTAAATAGAAATCGAGATTGACATTTTAGTATCGTGACAACACTAGTGTAAAAACTAAAAATACGGATTAGATGTGTGTCGAAAAAAATACCGCAAATCATTTAAATATAAAAAATATTCAGAAATCTACTTATACTCACTGGTTTTACATTTGTTTCATACCTGCCAATGAAAAAGTTCTAATTGATCTCGAAAATTTAAGTTATAAAACAGAACAATTGATCTCTAAAATTAAAGTTATAAAAACAGAACAACTTTTTTTTACTACACAAACAATATCCAAGTTGAGAATAATCATAGACTAAACCCAGAACCAGGACCAAGCCAGGACTAGACCAGGACCAAGCCAGGACCAGAGCAGGACCAAGCCAGGACTAAACCAAGTTCACATCGGGACTGGGATAAACGCTGCCTAAAATTCTTCCTCTACAATTTACCCCATTGACTTCCACGCTGCAGACACCAAAACAATGCCACGTCTAGACACAAATATAGATTAGAGTTGTATTGTAAAAATCGTACCTGGAAGATCGTCGTAAATTGCCAGGTTCGAAAACGTCCTTGAACAACACATAAAAACGGCTCTAATCAGAGTTTTGTTTGTTGTATTTTGATTGTACTTTTAGTCAAATACACAAAACAATGCCATGTTTTTGTTTATTTGACAAATACATTTTCATATTGCAGTAATGATGGCAATAGCGGAGTGTTTTTTTTTCATTTGCAGCAATAATTCGTTATTAACAAAGCACTTACACAGAAAACTCATTCCAGCTAATAACGTTCTTTATCATTAAATTGGCGTTGCTTCAAGCCTTTTGTTCGTCTCCTGATACAGTCTCTGCTACTTTTGTCCTCATTTATTTAGTCTGGCGCTTTCTCGGCTTTGGGAGATTTGGAGCAGAGCGTTGGCGGCCAGGTGCTGACCACGGGGGACCGGCCATCTGCAGAGGTCAAGAGGGATACTATGCTCCAGGAAGGTTTTGGATTTGTTATGCTAATTTAATCAATGAGCTAATATTGATGATACAAAAACAGGTGGAGTGAGGTTTGGGATGGTTCAGCGTTGTTTGTGTCTCAACAGCTCTTCACCCAGTGCTTTGCTGTTTTGACTTGAATAGGATTTTTCAATGGATCTGACCAACTTAATCCAAATAATATCAAGTCTCAGTATTAGTCTGTTTTATTTTATTTGTATTTTTCATCCATACATTCAAATATAAGATTGTAATGTTATTTAACCTTTTAAATCTGAACCTATTTTCAAATCAAAAATCTCTAATCCTGTGGCTGTTCTGTGTAGTTGGCTGCTTGAGTCCTGGTGTAGTCTCACTTTAGTCCTAATCAGGTTTGGTAAGAGCCAGTCGTCCTATTAAGTCCTTGTTCAGTCCTGGTTCAGTTCTGGTGTATTCCTAATTCAAACCAGCGCTCGTCTTACTAAACATGAATATCTCTGTATATTTTTCAGTTTTACTGCCGCTGATAGAGCTCTTTACTCTTGTATTTAGCTTCAGTCTCGGTTTGCAGACTTTAGCGGGACATGTCTCCGAGATCCTGGGCTCTTTTTGGAGAGTTTAAAAACTCGAACGAAGCTTGGACTGGTCTCTGTCCTGTGCACGGTTCACTTCCTCATGTCCAGAGCACAGACACAGCAGGACCAACTCCTAATGTGTGTGTGTGTGCTGAGAAGAGAGAGAGACTAGTGTGTGTGTGTGTGTGGGGGTGTGTGTGGGGGTGTGTGTGTGCTGAGGAGAGGAAGACTATAGTGTGTGTGTGTGTGTGCGCTGAGGAGAGGAAGACTATAGTGTGTGTGTGTGTGCTTAGGAGAGAGGGATAGAGACTAATGTGTGTGTGCGCTGAGGAGAGAAAGAGACTAATGTGTGTGTGCTTAGGAGAGAGGGAGAGAGAGAAGAGAGAGACTAATGTGTGTGTTCTGAGGAAAGAGAGAGACACTAGTGTGTGTGCTGAGGAAAGAGAAGGAGAGAGACTGATGTGTGTGCTGAGGAAAGAGAGAGACACTAATGTGTGTGTGTGCTGAGGAAAGAGAAGGAGAGAGACTAATATGTGTGTGCTGAAGAGAGAGAATAATGTGTGTGCATGTGTTGAGGAGACAGAGAGAGAAAAGCAGTGTAGCAGCTCAGACAAAGCAGGGCTCTTTGATACATGTGACCTGTGTTAAGGCTCAACAAAATAACTGATCGTGATTAATTATCTTTGGCATCCAACCCTAATGTATTAATTTATTCATTTACATTAGAAAACATATCCTTACTGCGAGCTGGTTCGCCCCTCCACAAAGCTGACCTGTAACTTGACCTTGTGGCGTCACCTTGTCTCCATATAGAGAGATTAGTTTAATGTTATACTGTGGAACATTCCAGGCAAAGCATTAACATATTTTAATAGATTCTCCAGATTAAGGTTTAGTTTGTTTTCATATCCTCACTAGTGCTCTTCAGCTGATTTAAACAGGTTTTGGCACTGTTTTCTAACGGTGGAGACAGGACAACAGCGTCATCTGCAGTCCAACTTCTTCAGGACAGTATCCCAGGTGTGTGAGAGTAAAAAAGCCCCCTCGTCTCAGTTTACAGTCCCGTGGGCATGTTTTGTTTCCATTTCATGACCACTCTGAGGAAGACCGTTAGTGAGAAGTCGAACCTGTCAAGTATAAAAACAAACTGAACCTTGTCTGTCAAAAAAAAAAAAAAAAATCTATGAAAATGAATTAATAGAAGACCAGATGAACGTCGTTAGACAGTAAAGCACAACCATCGTCACGAATACAAACATATACCTATTTTTTTCCCCCTCTCTACTTGAACCCAGTCATATCGATAAACCTCTTTCACAAAGCCACTGAAACGGCATCAGCTCTCCAAACCGTGCTGCGTCTGACCTCCTCATATCCTCCGTCCCCTTAGTCCCTCTGCACATAATAGAGACCGTGTCACCGCTGTGTGGCTGATACGCCTGTCTGAGCCAATCACGCGCCGGGATCCTCGCGGGGCATCGGAGAGGATTGAAGGAGGACCAGATCCATACACGCAGCCTAAAATAAAACCCCTTTCTTAACATTGATATTCCAACTGATGTAGCTCTTTTTCACAGCGTAATGACTTGAGTGAGATAAGTAGGGAGGAGATCAAGCACGATTATTGTAAATTAGGCTTCTGAAACGTGTGGGTATGCTTCAAATCTCGTAAAATTACTCTGTATTGAAATGGCTGAGAATGTGCTGGGTGGCTGGTGAATGGGGGAAAGATGTATTCAGGATTTCTAGCATAATGTTATCAGTAGCAGTGAGTGATTCATTTAAGTACAGCGATGGCAGCGAGGTGGTAATAATAATATTTGCAGTACTGTGGTAAAAGTAGTGATTGGGTTTATAATGGAGCATTGATACTACTAAGTTGGAATTACTTTTAGGCATTACCTATTGTGCTTGTGTGTACTATATAGTTATAACCCATGATCATTATGTTGGAATTTGCACATTTTAAATTGTAATATCTGCTAAAACGACTTCTACGTTAGGAAACTGCGATGCCCAATGGGATCGGATGCCACCGTAAACGCCATCGCAACAAAGCGCCGTGGAGCTGTTTGCCTCTCCCATGTATCACCGAATAAGAAAATAAAATTGGAGAACGAAGTAAGTAGAGAACAGTGGGCGTGTATCAGTGAAAACAGGGATTGATCAACAGTATGGCGCCTTAAAAACCTATTACAGATTGCTCAAACATGCACGAGCCACTACAAATACAACTTCAAGACGGTAAATGAGAAGCGAAAACAACTGTAACATAGTGAAAAGCTGTAAAGAAGTTGATTTTGCAGGAAAGGTCTGCTTTAAAGCCAGAGTATGTAGCATTTAGCCTTAAAAATGAACGACAATAAATAAATGAAGGCATGTTTTTGTGTTTATTGCTCTGAAAAATGTACAACAAACATGTGTCCTTAATCTGAGTGGACTTGCATCTCCACAAACCTGACTCTTATTTGGCCTGGAGGAGGGTTTCCTTCTTCTTGTTTCCATGGACATGTTCCTTTCCCTATAATCTTCCAAACCATGTTATAAAACTGATCCAACTCCATGGAGAATATTCCAAAGTATGGTTTTAACTTTCTACTCCCATGGAATCCTGGAGGTGACGTACCACCTTCAGATAGTTACATACTTTACCTTTAACTTATGAAAGGATATATTTGGGGTTTGTTATTATTGGCCCTGGTTTGGTCCGAGTTTAGTCCGGGCTTTGGTCCAATATCTTCCATTACCGACATTTTAAATCTCAATAAATATGCTACTTTGTCGTGAATTTTGTTGAAAACGACTGCCGTTTCTACTGAAGTGTTGTTTCTATTACTTAAAATAAACCTAAAATCACACCAAGACTTCCTAACAGTTTAAAGCCTTGAGCGAGATAAGTGAGAGAAGTTATTATAAATGCTAAAACGTGTGGGTACATTTGCAGGTAAGTACTTTTCAATTCAATTAAAGTGGTTCTGTTATTAAAATGGCTTCCGATGCTGCATAGTGCTCCTGACAGAGTTGCTTTTTATGTGCTTGACCTGCTCTCCTTGCCGTCCGCCCACTAAAGTCGTTTGGCCCGGAGGTGAGCCGCCTCATTGGCCACGGGCTAATAGCGGCGACCTGCGATACTCAATGAAAAGCTTTTAAATGTGCGCGACTTCCTCCTGTCTCCGAACGCTTCACGAGCCTCCTCCGCCCCCAACACTCTCAGCTACACATAATGCAATCTCCACTTTGTTCCTTTCGACTTTGACACCTCTTTCAAAGACATCTAGCTCGGTTTGTTGTTGCGGTACTTCAGATACGGGTTAAGGAAGGACAATTAAAAGTCACTGTAAAAGTACAACGCGTTTTAGCTCTTAGACTGTATAAAGAAGTGCACTAACGGAGTGTGACGTCACCTATAGCGTTCGCTCCAGTCAAAAGAAGCTCGTCGAGGCTAGAGCAGTTATTGGGGCGAATACGAGTATCATAGCAACCAAAGAATCAATCCGGAGCGAGGCTGTTGAAGGTAACGCCCCTTTCCATCCACACACTTAGCAACGCAGTCAGTCAAATCTGTTAATGCTAGCAGGAATGACCTCGAGTAAAGACGGCGCCTGATTTGTCAGTTATTGATGTTTCATATCTCGATTTACGGACGCAACAGCGAAATAAAAATACCAGGATCATATAGAGCGAGTTAATACGAACATTTTAAGAGCAAAATAATGAGCCTGACAACAGCAGTTACAGAGAGAGGGATGACAGTTTTTCAATAGAAAGTGAGTCGATGGAGCTGGAAGCGCGCCCATGCTGACTTCTTATATGGAACCTGGTGTCTAGTGGGTTAGATCTGCCCATTTATATATACAGTCTATGGTTTTAGCGACTACTTTTCTGCCTTCATACAAAAGATTGACAGTTGCACATTATTTTGTCAAAAAAACAGTTTAGGTTGCACTTTACAGCACGAGGATAGATTTTGCAGCCATTTTTACGTATGACCAGTAAAATTACCGTGTTTTCTGGTTAAGGCTCAGATTAAAACTTTTGAACCATGAGTGAAGAACATGAATAAGATTGAACTGTTGGTCTAGTCCACTTAGTACACTTTTTCTCTCTAACATTGAACCATGACAGAGAAATAGTTACCTGGGATCGTCACATGCATTTTCTTCCTTAAGGTTCTCATCAAAAACTCATGCTAAGTTTCTGCAAATATTTATTTTTACAGTACTATATGGATGAAGAACTGAACTGAACTAGAAGAAAAGGGAATTACATACCTTCCAATCATGATTAGAGATCCTTTAATCCATCTTTTTCATTTCCTATATCAATTTTTTGAATTTACATATCAGCCAATACCAGTGTAGAAACTGAAAATGGCACTTCCTTATTACACGAGAGCTCCAATTGTGTTATGCAACTGTTATTTCTCGTTCAAACAACGACTGAACAGCTTTGTGTGAATAAAAGTTCAAACCTTATGACACATTCTAGGCCAAAATCGGCCTGTAAATCATCTCATTCTTATTATGTAGTTAAAGGCTCAATCAGGATATCAGATGAACCGATACCTGATCCAGCAAATCTCACAGTATCGGTGCTGATATTTGACCAGTATCGGCGCATCTCGGTGCATCTCTAATCATGATATAAAGTCTCATGACTGCTGTTTCCTGTTTCTATGAGTAATTAACACATTATTGCACATACTTACACCTTTAGTCACCTGTTGTTACCATCTTGTTATCGTACGGTGAAATGACCCCTTCTTAAAACTTCAAAATCTAACCGTTACATGTTTAGCTTTAATGCTAGCAACAAAGTGTCATCAGGAACGCAGCCTTTTTTAGCAAAATTGCCGGAAACTTGGTAACGATTTTTGTTTTTATCACATCAAACCAAGAGATATGAAACTAATCTTACATGATAGGACCTGGCAGCACACTCAAGCTTGGATGAACATTGTTGGAATGAGAATCCGATTCCTCATGCATTTGATGTGCGCTGATCGATTCGGGGTTGTTTTATTTGCTTTGGGTAACGCGCAAGGAAGATGTGAATGTCAGATAAAGAATATATTCCCCAAAATGGCAGAAAGCGCCCGAAGCATTTTGACCTGCGCTGACTCAGAAGTTTACAAATGGAGCTTGCAGGATTGTGTTTTGAATGAAGAGCCACCTTTTGTGAAGAACGCAAACTGCCAAAAGTGATGTTTTTGTAGAAAATAGTCACGGTCATATACCTCGAAAATGTACTATCTCTATTTGGAAATATTGAGACTACAAAACACACAAGAAAGTTTATTTTCTCTGAATTATTTCACCTTTACTTTCAAGTGATTTGTGGAAGGACAGGTTTTATAATTAGTTGTCAGTGGTTTGTTATGTAATCCATGTTAAAGCTTAAGCATGAAAGGTTCTATATTACACATAATTAACTCTGATTTGTTTTAAGTGATGTTATAATGTTGTTACCTTCTCTAAAACATACCTGGAGTTGTTTTGTTTCATTCATGCATGTTTCAGTAACCCTTTGTCATCAGTCTGTATATCTCCAAAGCTCAAAATGCTCTGTTCCACCTTGTGATGTCATGAACATTTTTACCTTTTGTTCAGTAGAGATTGGCAGTTCTGGGGCTGAAATTATCCAAATGGCCCTAGTGAAGGTGTGTGGAGTTTAAAAACACAGTGGAGCACTTCCTGTATCACCACATGATGACATCACAAGGTGGAAAAGAGTGTTTTCTGTTTGAGAGAAGAACTCAGCCTAAATATTCAGGGTTTGTGTGTTACACATGTCTGAATGAAACAAAACACAACTCCAAATCTGTTTGTGATGAAGAAACAACATTATATAGATTACATAGATCGGAAAATAACGTAATATCGGCCCTTTAAGTTAACATTTAATATATAAAATAGCAATATTTAATCTCATCTGAAAGTAAAATGATTAAATGTAAAATAAGCTCCATGTATGGTTGTTCTACTGGTGTTGGCATTTTGAAAATATTAAGTTTCAGTTGTTCTTTAGTTGTACATTCACTTTATGGAATAAATATTCAACTGGAATGCCTTAAAGTGGGACTAAACGCCTAAACTCCGGCCACAACCACATTGCAAATAGAGCTGCTAAACTGGGCAGTGCCTATGGACAAAAAACAGTGAAGGGAAGGAGGGGCGGGGTCTGGAGGTATAAGAAACAGTATGATTGGTCCAACGGGTATCTGCACTTTAAAGGTGTTTGTGATCAGAAACACCTGTGGCAGTGATATCACCAAGTACTTGAAGGCAGTACACAGATGTTTTTAACCAGAAAGCTGCAAAGTTATCTAGCTAGCACTAAAATTGTAGACAATGCAGTTAACACGCCATACAGTTTAGTAGCAGAAAAACTTGAATTTAGTGTTTAGTTCCATTTTAATTTTGCTGCTCAAATTGACAATTTTTTGTTTTGGTTCTAACCATATACTATAGTTTATCTTCATGTATTCAAAGGCAAACCACTTGAGTAAAAGAGATTTGTCTGTTGAGCCAGTGCTTCAAAGTGCCTCTACTCTGCAAACTTTCACTGTTAGATCATAAATTATTCCTTAAATTATGCATCCTCTCTTTTGTCAGGGAGTTATTATTATACAAGACATTTACTTTGTGCAAATCTTTTACAAACATCAATTGCGTGAGTCAAAGGATCATGCAATTTTTCTAAATGTATTCATATCCTGTTTGGGAGGTGACACGAAATGTCAGCGCGGGAAGCACAGGGGAGGCTCACACACAATATAAATCAATAGGAAATGTGATTTTAATGCAGATGTGAGAGGACCTGGAATAAGCTGTGTTAGCTGCAACACCTCAGCTTCTGTGTGTCCCTATTGGACTAAACTGAAGCATTTTGAAGTCTTGCTCACTAGATTTGAGATGGGGATTTCAGGTAAAGATGTTTTTTTATTCTTATTCCAGCCAATTTACTCACATAACTTGTAGGTAGGAAGCTTTGTTCAATTTAAATTCAAATTACATACAATCTTTTAGTTTGCTGTGGATGGTTGAGTTAAATCAGACCTGTTCTGCGAAAGACTTTTCAGAGTTTTTAACCATGTTGTAGTTGTTTCCTTCTCATTTACGCTCTCGAAGTTGTTTTTGGAGTGATTTATGCATGTTGGAGTAATCTTTAATCGCTTCTTTTCAAGACGCCATATTGCCGATCAATCCCCGTTTTCACCTCCACTGGACGTACTTACTCCATTTTTCAATTTTATTTTCTTAATCGATGGTACACATAGGATTTGGCTGTGTTGCATAGTCATTTTGGTACAATTTTTTTTTTTTTTTTTTTTAATCCACTGCTTGCTAGCGGGATATGCAGCTATCCATAGGAGGCGCTAACAGCTTCATGGCTCTTTGTTTTCATGACATTTACGACAATGTCAACTCCCATTGGACACCGCAGTTTTCTAACGCAGATTTGTTTATTTTATTAAGTCATTTTAGGTGAATATTACGATTTAAAATGTGAGTTAGGGTTATATAATGATCCGCAGGTGTCATAGATTATAAATATAAAGCAGACACAAGCCCAATAGATCTGCTTTAAATGTGCACTGCATTACTTCTCCGGTCGGGGGTCAGACACCTGCTTGACCATGAAGATGTTATTGGTTTGCCTTCACTGTTTGGCAGTAAACATCTAAATCTTGTATTTGCAACAACATTCCTAACACAAAATTGACTCTGGTGAATTTTAAGTCATGTTATAATGTTATCTTCTCAAAAACAGACCTGGAGTTGTGTTTTGTTTCATTCACACATGTTTTGTTAACCCTTTATTATTAATTTGTCTGCATTTCCAAAGCTCAAAATGCTTTGTTCCACCTTGTGATGTCATCAAGTGGTAGTTTTCAAGTTAACATTTGCTTTTAGTTCAGTAGAGAGTGGTAATTCCAGCACTGAAATGATCCAAATTATTCTAGTGAAGGTGCTTGGAGTTCAAAAACACAATGGAGCACTTCCTGTATGACATTATAAGGTGGAACAGAGGGTTTTTGTCCGTTTGAGAGACGAATTCAGCCTAAATATGCAGGGTTTGTGCGTTAAACATGTGTGAATGAAGCAAAACACAACTCCAGGGCTGTCTGTGATGATCTATAACATAGATCTGAAAACAGCGTCATAGGGGCCCTTTAATCTGGTGGCATGACCCGCTTGTCTCATTGAATATAGATACGTTTAATGCCATAATGTGGAGCTTTATTGGCAAAACAGGAAAGGGGAAACATGGCTGAGTGTTTTCCGCTCAAATATACACAAATTCTGATGGCGATTCTGTACAGTAGTGTTCTGCCTCGGAAAGAACAGATTTATTACAACCTTAATGGGACAAGAGCACTGTCTCCCCGTGGCTACACCTTCCATATAACAAAGAGACTCTAGAATTAGACAGTACCCTATCTGAGACCGGCATCCTGAGGGGAATGCCTATTTCAATACCTCCGCCTTAAGGCCTGGTTCAAACGGGGCCGGCAAGATGAAGCGGCCGGAGAGTCTGCGGATGTGATGTTGTTTGTCACTGCTTGTTAAAAACCCCCGCACCGAAACATCTACCTGCACCTCAGGCTCGGGACAAAACAAATGAAAGTCCTAATCATAATAAAGGCCCTCGCCGCCCAGCTCCTGTCCCCCCATAGTCTGGTGAAGGATGCGGGCAAAGGTCTACGGGCACATCATGCTATCCATTACAACGTGCCCGCGGGGGGAATAGCCATCATGCTAGGGTCGCCGCCGCCGTCGCCGTCTTCATCAGTTGTGAGGCATCGTAGACGGAGGAGGTTGAAATGGTTTGTCATGTGTCTGCCCGTAGGGATGGGCTAAAGCACTGCGCTCAAACCACCCATGGAAACAAGAAGGATGATTCTACATGGCAACAGGAGCAGGTGGAAGAAGTACTCCACAGCTGTACATGATGGATTATAGTTTTTCGGGGTTTTTTTTTATTTTTTTTTACTATCCTCGACATTAACTTCTAGCAATTATTCTATTATGTATTTATTGATAAATGGCATGCGGTTTAAGACTAGACTGAAAACCCACCTCTTCTCCCTGGCATTTAACAGGATATCTTTGTGTTTTATTGTTGTTTTCCTATGTATTGTGTGTATATTTGTTTGCTTTGTTGACTTTTTATATGAACCATGGCACCTTAGCTCAAGTTCTTTTAAATATGCTACGTCAGTAAGCTCAAATTGAACTGAATTGTGCGTTGAAAAACATGCTTTCTCATTGCAAGCTGTATTTTCTCTACAAATCTGAGCCTCATTTTCAAGTAGACATTTTTATAAGAGTTTATACGAAAGAAGAAATATTGCGATTTATAAAACCCTCCATATGTGCTCCTTTTCGCACTTATAATAATGATAATGAGCCAATAAACAGACAATAAAAAGCCAATAATGAGCCAATAAACAGCCGATAATGAGCTGATAATGAGCCGATTAACAGCCAATAATACGCCAATAAAGAGGCGATAATGAGCCAAAAAACAGTTGATAAAGAGCCGATAATGAGCCGATAAACAGCCATTAAAGAGCCGATAATGAGCCACAAAAATAAAAAAATAAACCTGCCAATAATGAGCCGATAAACCGCCAATAAACAGCCGATAATGAACTAGGTTGCTTGACACCTGGAACAAAGAGGCAGGGAACTCAGGACCATGGAACTTTAGTGACGAGTGAAGTCTCCTTGTCTAAAATAACACTTTAATACACTGATTCATTTAAGCGTTTAAAATGAATGGTTTATTGAAATTACTGATATTTTCGAGAGGCTGCAAAGAGTGTGAAACATGTGGAAGAGGCTCTTTAAGGCTCTGCGCACTTTCATGGACATGAAGGTTTTAGTCTGTGTGGATGAGAGTACCACACGCAGAGAGGGAGAGGCGAACACGGAGCCACTGTGTGTGTGTGAGTGAGTGAGTGAGAGGAGGGAGGGTGTGTGTCTGTGTGCTTAAGAGGAGGGGGCAGTGGAGCCGTGGTGCTGTGCGCGTGATCACAGCGCTGTTTTGATCATCTTTTGGCAGTGTACTTCCTCCGTGGATCAGCTGTAGGAGAGGGTCAGACGTGTGTACAGCCATAATTTCATCAAAGGCCACAGTGATCAGTGTTTATTTTGACTTTATTTTTCCAGAAAAAGGCACAGTTTCAAACTTCCACCGAACAAACTCACTTCTCCCCCTGCTCTCTCCGCCTCTGAGCCGTGTCTGTGAAAAGCCAGCTCCAGACTCACGCTCAGGTTATTTTTTTTGACGAGCTGCGTACTCACTTTTCTGACCTTGTTTTGTGCGTACGGAGGCTTATAAAGGTAATGTAACTTGGCCTTTAATACCATGCTGCGGAACTTTCCAGTTAAAGCAATACAGGTGGTTGATTCTCACTACACAATGAGTCATTAGATTCTCAATAATATTCGCTGTTACTGCTGCAACTACTGCCAGCCATAATAGCACTACTGGTTGGTTACGACACCAGTTCAGACGTAAGTAAGTTTTTCCAATTAGATTTACTCCAAAAGTTAAAATTTTATGTTTATATACTGGAAATACACTGCCTGGCCAAAGAAAAAAATCGCAGTCAAAACAAAAGGTCACATACTCTAATATTTTGTTGGACTGCCTCGAGCTTCGGCATTGTTTGGATAAGCTTCTGCAACGTCACCAGATTTATTTCCATCCAGTGTTGCATAAATTTTCCACCAAGATGTTGCATTGATGATGGTCGAGTCTGACGCTGCACAAAGCTTCTCCAACACATCCCAAAGATTCTCAATGGGGTTAAGGTCTGGACTCTGTGGTGGACGATCCATGTGTGAAAATGACGTCTCATGCTCCTGATCCACTCTTTCACAATTTGAGCCCGATGAATCCTGGCATTGTCATCTTGGAATATGCCCGTGCCATCAGGGAAGAAAAAATCCATTGACGGAATAACCTGGTCATTCAGTATATTCAGGTAGTCAGCTGACCTCATTCTATTGCTGCACCTAGACCGGACCAACTGCAGCGACCCCAACTTATTATATATATCACTAATACTACATTGCTGTGTAATAGTTGTTATGGCCTTCTTTACCCTAATTCTTTACTTGTATTGTTATGAATCTCTTTAACCCAAGAGTGTCCAAACCTTTCTCATTAAGGGCGACATATAAAAACACAGACAAAGCTGAGGGTCGACTGAGGGCCATAGACTCGTCATCAATACGGTGAATACTTCAAATCTGCTTTATTATTACAAGTTAGACTGAACCATTTGACCTTTATTCACGCTTACATCATCAGTGGGACACATTAAATATTTGATATGGGCTTGTTAGTAGATTTTCAGAAATATACAGTAAAAACTACTATTTAAGGTAATATGGGCCAATTCATTGCTTGAGGGCCAAGAAAAATGTGTCTGAGGGCCACAGTTTGGACATGCTTGCTTTAACACAACCTTCGTAATACCATTTGTGTATGTCTTGCTTGTTGCATCCAGCGGCCTCGAGCCACTTGGACTAAACAAAACCGGTACTAATATTTTTACGGTATAAATACAATGTCCATATGTTCATTATCAGCTGAGGGCGAGACGGCACTATTAGGAACAACAGCTCTTTGATTGCGCGCACAACTGATTCAATAAACCAGACGCTTTGATTCAAAACATCCTCTTAGTTGGTTTTATATTTTTTTAGGTTTTCACTATTAGAAATTCTACAATAACACTGTCAGCTGCACTATTAACCGTAACCAGTGCAGTTCTTGATATTATTCCGGCTCACAACGGTTATGCTAATGCTCGACAAATAGCGATTTTAAATGATTTTTATTATTCCAAACGTTTATAAAAATGTTACCACGACCAGAGCGATGTTACGTTTCCCCCACTAAGCTCACATGAAGATAAAAGTAACCCTGAATATCGACTGCAAAATGATGTAAATGAGGGAAAAGTGTTATTGAAAAGTGCCATCCAAAATCAATACAAGAGACTCTTAGGGACATTACGCTGCCACCACTAAATACGTCAGTTAAAAGGCAATTTCCATTAGAGCCTCGTCAAAATGAGGATTCGCCGAGACTACCTCACTCCCGTCTATTCTGCTTTGGAAAATTCATCCCATCAAAATGCTAATACCACGGATTTCTTTTCCATTACACATTCGTAATTAATTTCTTAAACAACAAGCGATTAATTTCATTGGTCTGCCGAGGCCCATATTGTAGTCTTTTCCTGAATGATCGCAATTATCCACCGCTGAATAACGATCATTGGCCTATTCAAGATGGCCGCGGGCTCTTTCCTCTCCATTTCAGTAACGTTATATTGAGCAGTCTGACAATGGCGTGCTAGTGTTTGTCCAATATATGAGCGTATGAATTATTGATTGTGCCGGTCCCTTGGGTGCCCTCTCTTGGTCATGTTGTTGTGTAATGAAAAGGAGAAGAAGCGGCGTGTTGTTATTTGAATATTTAGGGTGAGTATTAAGAGAGCGCTTGGTATCGTTCGACAGTTGCTCTTGTGTAGGGGCGGAACCGGGAATGTTCCGCAGTATGGCTTTACTGAGCAAGTCTAACACTGTTAAAGAACTGCCCATGGAAAATTGGGTATTGCTACACTGTCTTCTTACATACTTGTTAGTACCACTACTACTAATTCTACTACTACTGCATGCACTATTGCTGCAACTGCTGCTATTACTAGTTTTATTACCGTTACTATTTTTGTTTTTGTTTTTTTACTACTACTACTACTACGAGGGCTGCTACTGCTCCTACTACTGCTACTACTGCTACTTCTACCACCACTACTGCCACCTCTACTACTACCGCTGCTACCACCATACTGCCACTACTACTACTGCTACTACTATGACTACTACTAGGGCTCCTACTGCTCCTACTATTGCTACTACTGCTATTACTGCTATTTCTACCACCACAACTGCCACCTCTACTACTACCACTGCTACTACCATACTGCCACTACTACTACTACTACTACTGCTACTACTACTCCTACCACTTTTACTACTACTACTGCTACTACTACTACTACCACCATTATTGCTACTACTACTGCTACTACTACTAATATTACTAGTACTACCACTTTTATTACTACTACTGCTGCTGCTGCTGCTACTTGTACTACTACTACTACCACCACTACTAATACTGCTACTGCTACCACTACTACTTCTAGAAACTGTACTGTCGATCTCTGGCATAATTAATTTTCCGTGTTATTATTAGAATTTTTATTAAAGCCCTCGTTAAAGCCCTGCTGTGTAACATTTTTTAATTAGAATAAAATACAAGCATGCTTACCAGCGCGTTACTAATGAAAAAGACCTAGAAAAAAATGCAACTTTACTGTGAGCGGGCTGGCCTCTCCACACACCTGACCTGTAACTCGACCTGGAGGGGACGCCACCCGCTTGTTTCCATGGAAAGTTGGTTTAACTGCTGTCGTTGTACTTCCAAAATATCTTCTTCTGTGTGTTGAAGATAATTGAAGATCTGTGCATGCAAAATTGGGTATTGGTACACTTTCTTCTTACATACACATTAGTACCACTACTACTACTTCTAATACTACTGCATGTAATATTGCTGCAACTGCTGCAACTATTACTAGTTTTATTATTGCTAGTATTTTTGGACTACTACTAGGGCTACTGCTCCTGCTACTACTGCTACTAATACTAGGGCTATGGCTACTGCTATTACTTCTACTGCTACAACTACTATTACTAGGGCTACTGCTGCTACTACTACTACTACTGTTAGTACTACTACTACTGTTAGGGCTACTGCTACTACTAATGCTACTACTACTGCTAGTACTGCTACTACTAGGGCTGTTAGGATTACTACTGCTTCTACTACTAATTTTACTGCTACTATTCTTACAACTACTGCTACTACTATTACTACTAGGGCTACTACTACTACTACTACTACTACTACTATGGCAACTAGTACTACTACTACTGGGGATGCTACCACCACCACTACCACTACCACTACCACAACTACTGCTGAAGATCTGCTCTTGTAAAACTGGGTATTGCTAAACTTTCTTCTTTAGCTTGTTATATTTTTAATTCCAGAGTGAGTGGATATCTCCCAGTTTTTAACCTCATTGAAACATATGAAACATCGTGTCCATCAGATCCATTTCCTGTGTGACATGTTACATAATGTTCCATAAGACTCTTAATTACGAGGACGAGTCTTTCATTCTGAGAAGAAACATCCTGGATTTGAAAGTGAACTGTCACTGTTCTCATGAGGCTCCTGTCCCACTTGTGACAACAAAGACTCTCTCATGCACTTTGTTCTCACATACATATTAGTACCACTACTACTACTTCTACTACTGTTGCATGTATCACTATTGCTGCTACTGCTACAACATTTACTTGTTTTATTACTACTTAGTTTTTTCACTACTCCCACTACCAGGGCTGCTACTACTGCTACTGCTACTACCACCACTACCACTATCCGCTAGTGCTGCTACTGCCAGTACAACTACTATTGCTACTGCTACTATTGTTACTACTACTACCACTACTAGCACTACTACTACTGCTACTACCACTATTGCCAGTACTATTGCTGCTGCTGCTCTACTACCGCTCCTGCCACTACTACTACAAATACCAGTACTACTAGGGCCGCTGCTGCCATCACAGCCACTACTACTACTACTAGGGCCACTACTACCACCACTGCTACTAGTACTGCTACTACTACTACTAGGACTGCTACTGCCACTACTATTGCTGCGACAACTGCTACTACTACTACTACTACTACTACTACTACTACTACTACTACTACTACTAAGGCTGCTACTACTGTTACCACCACCTCTACTGCTACTACTGCTATTACCTCTACTACCACTACTGCCACTACTACAGCTACTACTACTGCTACTACTACTAGTTTTCTTCTTTCTACTCCTTTTCGAGCTTAAATTAGGAAAATGTGTGAAATGTGCATTAAGTGTACTGGATACATGTGTACTGATTCTTGTGTTTGTCAATCTGCTCGAAATAAATTCAAAAATAAAAGTATTACTACTTCTACTACCATTACTACTCTAAACTGTACCGTGTATCTGTGGCATGATTGATTTTCCTGTGTGAAATTGGTCAACACTTCGGTGAGAGACACTTTTGCCTCTGTCCCCTTCATTTTCAAAGAGACATGGACGACACAGAGGCAGCTTTCTTCTTCATTTTTAGACCAATTCATCTTGAGGCTGTCAGAGGCTCAAAACACACTCACCGCTCTCTCCCGGCAACTATTTATGATTTTAAAATGCCAAAATTCAAGTACACACAGCTCCAAATTGACTAACAATTCGTTTCAGAGCTTGAGATATTTAGCTGGTAGTTATTTAGTAGAGAATATTTTTGTTGTCTGCAGTGAACTTGAAATTGGAACCTTTGAGATTTGGCAAATTAAACCATTCAAATTAGGATCTTGATTTGATTACAGTTAAAATAAGACACCAAAATAGCCAAATCTTGTCTTTCTGCTGATAGGACTGAAGACATGTCCTGCTGATTGGTTCGTTGACTAAAAAGGGGTGTGGCTAAAGCTCTCAAAACTATTACATATATTTTTATGTATCTGATCCAAACTGCACTCACAAAACTACTCCTGCAGGGGACGTTCATGCAAAAGAACTACTATTCATGCAGAAAAAAGTGCCAGGGAACAATGTATTCATATAAAAAAGAGTTTCAATTATTTTTATACACAACCAAGCCAAAAGTTTGGACGTGCCCCGTTTTTATTTTTATTTTTATTTGTTTATTTTACTTACTACTTTCTACATTTTATATACGCAGAATATATAAAGCAAGATATATGGAATTATGTAGCAAAGAAAAAAAAACATTAAATAACTACTAAATATTTTTTTAATATAATATATATATATATATATATATATATATATATATATATATATATATATATATATATATATATATATAATAATATTTTATGTTTAAATCAAAATAGCTTCACTTTGCTTTGTTGAAAAATACTACTTTACTCTTTACTACATAATTCAATGTATCATACTTCATATATTTGATGTCTTCTGTCTGTATATAAAAGAAAGTAGTAAAAGTAAAGATATTTTGTTTTATATATATATAACAAACTCAGTAACTTTTCTTTTCTGCTGCTGTTTCATATAAATCCTTATCTATATAAAATGTTAAGTCGACTTGAATAAATTTCGGTTGATTGACTCTATCGACTGACTAAACGACTATAGCTCTGTCTCCTGCATTATTTACCTTCACATATCGTGACATTTGTGTGAAATTTTTGTTTGTAATAAGCAGTGGTGGAACATAAATAAAAGTAGTAAAGTCTCACTGGAGTACTTGTCGCACCGGAATATAAGTCACACCGGAGTATAAGTCACACCGGAGTATAAGTCACACCGGAGTATAAGTCACACCGGAGTATAAGTCTCACCGGAGTATAAGTCTCACCGGAGTATAAGTCTCACCGGAGTATAAGTCTCACCGGAGTATAAGTCTCACCGGAGTATAAGTCACACCGGAGTATAAGTCTCACCGGAGTATAAGTCTCACCGGAGTATAAGTCACACCGGAGTATAAGTCACACCGGAGTATAAGTCTCACCGGAGTATAAGTCTCACCAGCCAAAAAATGCATAATAATGAAGAAAAAAACATATTTTACATATAAATCACATCTGAGTATAAGTCACACTCAGGGCCAAAATATGAAAAAAGTGTGATTTATAGTCCGGAAAATACGTTAAGTAATTTTTAAGGTAGATATTTTTTACTTTACTACATTTGAGAACAGTATCTGTACTTTCGACTCCACTATACTCGACATTTTTGAACAGGACTGAAAAACAAAAGTATTTTTTATTATTGTGTGAGACCTGCTGAAAAGGCTGAGGGTTTATTTTTAACACGTTTGTAGTTTGAGCGAACAGAAATATATAATAAATGAAAACAGAAAAAAAAAAAATCGATTTCATTGTTTCTGTTGAACAAAATTCAGCATAAATCTGTATCGAAATCAATACATCTGAAGCTTTATTAGATCTCAAAACCCGCGTGAAATACTTTTACTTTTTACTCTTTACGTACATTTTCAAACAGGTAGATTTTTCATGTGATACTTTTACTTTGTTTTTGTGTTTTTGCTCCTGTATCTGTACTTTTACTTGACAAAATGGAGTACTTCTTCCTCTGGTAATGAGAAACCTCACCATCCAATAACATATTTTTTTGCTTTTTCCGCTGCCTTTCCCAAACTGACTGAGTTGTAACATTCTGCTCTCACTATAAACCCTAAAACCACTCTCACAATCCCCTTTTCTTTCCCTCCATCGCTGTAATAAGTATGAGAACTTATGGGTTATTGTTTGAACTGAAGGGATTACTTCCAGCTCCGGAATAAATCAGCACTTCGTCTCTTTCTCTAACTTTACCTCTGTGATATTTACACACTCGAATTAATTAGAACACAGCGTAATGGAGAGGGCCCTAACAAACGCGAGCCCACACCTCCCTATCTGCAGACGCAAATCAAATCAACACTCTACCTTAATCTAATTTAAACAACACTGCAGCAAAGATCTACCACGATATGACTGGCACGTAATTATACCTCCAACTGCGGCCTGACGGACTCGAGGAGGGAATTCAAATCTAACTTATAAGCCCTTTCTTCCATCACAAAAGGATTGTCGAAATAATTCCAAGTAAATGGTCGATAAAAGGCTGAATGTCTAAGTATATTCTAGGCTTGATTACAGGGCTGTCACCTCACACTATGTTCCTCACTTAAGATTACTGAAATAATCGGTGATTTATTTTTCTTAGTTTTTAGCGTAATGTGATAATGACCTCGTGGTTCAATGTGATGCAATGTCAAAGGGAGTCTGCTGTGTCAGGCTTGTGGTACCAGGACTGGGCGGCAGTTGGTAGTGTTTTTCCTCTGGTCTGAAGGTCGATGGTTCGAAGCGATTCCAGTTCCTACAAATGAATACTGTTGTGCGTCCTTGGGCAAGACACTAGCTCCCCCTCACACCATTGTCTGCGTACACTGGTGATGAGTAAGTGGATTCCTTGATGTAAAGCGCTTTGAGTGCCTAGAAAAGTCAAAAAATGCTATATAAATGTGACCAGTTGTCAAATTTCATTATAGTTTGTGTAGCTCTTGCTCCATTTCAGAGACAAAAACTTGCAAGTCCAATAGGTTCATCAACTCCTCTGGTAATTATTAAATTCTATGCGAAATTTTCGTGTTGGTGCGTGTCGGTTCAGCTGATTTGAACATGTTTTGGGCGACAGTAGCTAAGTTGGTGTCGATGGTTGAAGATTCGAATCCCGACACTTAACGCACCTCGCCCCCAGTGTCTGTGTACACTGCTGTATGAATGTGTGTTTGAGTTACAAGAAAGGTCAAAAAGTGTTATATAAATGTGATAATTTATTGTCATATTTCATTATAATTTGTATAGTTCTTGCTCCAGCTTGCATAGTCCAATAGGGTCATTAGCTCCTCTGATAATAATTCAATTCTATTTTTGTGTCATGTGATTTAAATATGTTTTGGGCGACAGTTGCTCAGTTTTGATGGTTGGCGGTTCAAATCCCGACGCTTAACCCACCTCGCCCCCAGTGTCTGCGTACACTGATATTTGAATGGGTGAGTGGTTTCTTAAGCGTTTTCGGTGTGTTCTAACGACTGACAGGAAGACTAAAGATTCAAAACTCGGGTGAAAAGTTTAATAGAGTTTATTTACAGAGTATATAATGCAAATGAAGGTAGATAGATCAGACAGTTTAGAGCGGGGTTGTTTGCAGTAATCTTTGAGCGGGTCGTGGGCAGCGGGGTCAGAGATGTACCGGTCGAGGTGAACTGGGTCGGGGGCAGAGGAGCTGAGCGGGTCCAGGGAGCTGGATCTGGCGAGGAACAAAAAACATCCAACTGAGTGCAGAGTAAAAAATGCAAAACATGAGACTGAGCCAAGCAGAGATGTACCACTGTGGATACGCGGCCGATCTGGTGCTGAGTGTCAGGTCCACGGTCTTTTTGTCCTCCGCACGTGCAGCTTGATTACAGAATGAGTTGCAGGTGCGCGTGGGAGGAGCCAGAATCTCCGCCGAGCTACAGGCTCTGACACAGAAGAACAGCACAAGACAGACAGGACAGACTGGGATCTTGACACAGCGCATTGAAGATGGAAAAGCACTATATAAAAACGTGACCATTTACCACATTTTCCATTGACTTCCTATTGGAAACAACAGGAAAACAGCGCCATCTACAGTCCAACCTTTTCAAAACCATGTTGCATCGGTATGAGTAAGTTGATATGCCCCCTTGTTCTGAATCAGAGTCTGATATATGACATATTTTTAAACCGTTGATGCTCTCCCTGACCCAACAGTGGCTCTTAGCTCCCTGTCTCTATGTTTTATACTTAACAGGTGCCAGAAGTTTACAATTAGCTTTAGTAAACGTTATTAGTTACATCCCAGCTAATGCTCTGTAAAAGTTAGACCATTACCCATGCATTATTTTATCCTTCAAAGTTTGTTCTAATGGTACAACAGATGCTCTGACAATGATTTGTAACGACGCTTTTTCTGACACAACTCATAAAACGACCTTGGAAATATATATTTTTTCTTTTCCTACAAACGCACCATAACAAACATCAAAAGTGTCAATTTACCGAAGCACTGAATGCCTCTTGTGTTGCAGCGTCTAGGCTTTTCAAAGGACTTTTTGTTCAAGCCGCAATATCCCTGTTTCACATCTGTTTAAAATCCAAAGCCTAAAGTTGAGTTTTAGTTGTGGAGGGATTTGAGAGTACGCATGTGTGGTGCATGTGGGCAGCTCGTGGCCTCGCACGCCTCTGGCCAATGAAGGTGTTTTCATACTACCAATATAATACACAAACAAGTGCTGTTTTTATGCTCCACTTTGGACCTTATGTCAGGGCTGTTCCATTATGAAACAACTCACCAAGCATGTTCAAAATTTACTTGTATAATATATCATCTCGTAACCAATTAATATTGATACACCATTTTTGTTATAGATTTGAGCAATATTTCTGATCACAATTATACTTCTCCTTAAACTTCTAATTGACCATTTCCTTTTAAATGCCCTGAACCTGTGTTTTTGACCAAAATGTGACTTGCCCCAATAATAATAATAATAACAATAATAATAATTATTATAAAAAAAGAATAATAAAAATAATTAAATAATATACATAAATAAAATAATGAATAAATAAACAAACGAATACATTATTATTATTATTATTAATCGTCGTCATCGTCATCATCATCGTATAAGCTGCTCTTGAGGTTAAAATAAATCTAATTATAAAGTCTTATACTGTCCAAGAACCAGGACGTGCACGTTTAGCATGCTGGTTGTTGTAATAATTCTGATCACAATTATGTATTGATTGGTTAATCGCATAGTCCTACCTCATGTCATATCAACTTCTCCTTAAACTCGTATTATTTTCTGAAAGTACAAGATCTTGAGGTCAAAATAAGTCCTCCACGTGCTGTCTGCATCTAAGTATAAAGTTTAATAATGTCAAAGAGTCAGGAAGTGCGCGGTTAGCATGCTCGAGTTGTGAAAAGCGCTTGTAAACTCATTGCAGGGAGTATTTAGGATGTTCGGAATGCATAAGATAAGTGAAGGACTACTTTGGACGTCTGCAAACTGTTTATAATGAACTAGTTTGATTTTTTTATGTTTTAAATAGAGTAAAAATCAGGTTCTCTGGCTTTAATTGCCCAACTCTACCTTCAGTCACACAAAACGTCTTCTAATAAAGGTAGAATTCTCTAAAAGTTTAAGGTCTTCTGAGAATCATTTGCTCATGTACGCCAAAAAAAAACTGTTTAAAATCTACATAGCCTGAACTTTCTGACACTGCTAACAACGGCACTATTACGACACACAATCCCATTCAACGATACTGCTAAAGAACTGCCATTAATACGTGTGAAAATGTATATGTAGCCTCTTCAACAGGTAGTCTGGCTCACCGCCGTTCTCCTTATTATTCAGAGGGGAGAGAGTTTGATGTGTTTTATTAAGCCGGAAAGATAAATGGCTGAAATTGAGTGGGTTATGACTCATCAAAGTTGGGCACTGACATTATTTAAAGGACAGGAAAAGGCTGCTTTTACTGTTGGCTTATTATCTCTTCTATAAGACACTCGTCCCAAATGGCCTCTATCTTACCCACTCAGAGACGGTGTTGCTTCATAGACTTAATCCTGTACTAAAATTTTGTTATGATTTATAGCTATGCAAAGATACGCTTTTATATAATGTTATTCCTGTTATGACTGGAGTGAATTACCGAGCGTTCTTTCATCATGGCTCATATTTGTGGGTGGAGTGTATAATGGACTTGCGAGGGAATATGTCGTTCTCAAAAGTTATGTGGCAAGTTATTATCTGTAATGGTTTGAACTAATTAAATCGAGTTGTGATGGATAGACAACAGGGTCAGGTCATCTTCAAAATGGCGCTATATATATGTACTGTTGTCGAGAGGCAACAGTAGCTCAGTTGGTCGAGTGTTTGCCCATTGATCCAGAGGTTGGCGGTTTGAAGCGTGCAGATGCGTACCCTGATGTATGAATGTGTTTGTGAATGCGTAAGTGGTGGGTTCCTTGATATAAAGCGCTTTGAGTCACTTAGAGCTGGAAAAGCATTTACCATTTTGTCATCTATGATTGTTTATAAGTTAAAAAAGTGCCATACTAAAAGGAAAACATTAAATACAATTATATAAACTTAAATTGAAGTCGTTTATAGCCCTTTACACTTTAAAAGGAACTGTTTTTAAATAAATACTGTCATCTTTTTTATGCATGTACGTACGCTAACAGCCAAAGCTTTGGACACACCCTCTCAATCAGTGTTTTTTTCTTTATTTTTACTACTTTCTGCATTTTAGATACATTCAAAAGACATCTAATATATGAACCAAGATATATAGAATTATGTAGCAAAGAAAAAAAGGTAATTGACTTGAGGATTTGAATATATAAGAACATAATAACATTTAACTGTGGGAGCTGGAATTGTACTGCCAACACATGGGTCAGTGGATCTATTTTTAGAACTATTTAGTAGTTATTTATCTTTTTTTTCTTTGCTACATAATTCCATATAGCAAAAGATGAAGTTTAAATCTGTCAACTGGACAAATCATTGTAAGAGTGAAGACGTTTAACTGCTCATCCTGGGTTTACATGGACATAATTCCATATATCTTACTTCATATATTGGATTATCCCAAACACACAATGACTGTATACACTTCCAAGCTGGGATCAAATTGGTGTCTTTTGGATCAGTGGACAAATGGCTCTAATGTAATTGAGATTTTACCCTGATACATTGATTACAAACTGCCGACCCATTCATGACTAAGACACTTTACACGCTCTCAAATAATTCAGATTTCAAAGTTCCGCAAATCTGAAGTGTCTGTCACTTCTCAAAACGTTAAGTAGAACCATAGACTGTATAAAGAAGTCGACCGAGTGTGAGCTCCAGTCAAATGAAGCTCATCGAGGCTAGCAGTTATAGCGGCGAATTTGGAGCAGAGTTTCATATTTATAATTCCGACAGCGAATTTTATAGCAACCAAGAGCCAATCCGGTGTGAGGCTGTTGAAGGTAAAGCCCCTTCCCTTCCCCTTCCCGCACCGCTCGTTAAGGAGGGAGCGGGCGCTTAGCAACGCTGTCAATCAAACCTGTTGCTAACGCTAGCGGGAGCAACTCGGGGAAAGAAGGCGCCTGTTTTGTCTGTTATTAAGGTTTATATCTTGTATCACGGACAAAATATCAAAATAAAAATTGGAGTCAGAGTCGATGGAGCCAGAAGCACGCCCGTGATCACTTCCTGTTTGGAATGTAGCAGCTAGCACATGTTAGCTATGTCCATTTATTTATGGAGTCTACGATTAGAACTCAACTGTATCCAGCCACTATTCATCTCGGTACACCCCATGTTTTTCTTTTCCTCCAGGTGCAGAGCTGTATCCCTCCAGGTGTTGCCATGTCTAACTCCACATGCTTGTCATTGTGAACATGCGACTAAGCCTCCGCTGCTTCGATACCGAGGCTTTTCGCTAACAGGTGGGTGGATTTCTCACCTCCCTTTTGTCTGCACGCTCTATTTAATAAAGCCCCATTTTCTTATTCAGGCGCTCACACAAAAATCATCCCACAGCCATGATGTGCCTTTTATGGTCCTCGCGGTGCCGTTTATTTGATATGAATTACACATAACACATAGCAGGGTTTTTTCATGAAATCAAAATCGCTAGCTTTCAATGCGATTTCCCAGGTACCTTGTTCCAGTCATTAGTTTCCTAGCAACAGTGGGATTGTTCGCTAAAATAACACATATTTAAAATGTTATGTTTATTCGTGTTTGTGTTGTGTCCCACTACTAGAGAATTATACGATCAACAGCCCACGACTTCTGATTTGAAGGGTTTATACAAGATGCTAGGTTTAAAGGCCTGGTTATGATCTACTTTAACTTTTTTTTTTTTTTTATCCGCTGTAGCAACTAAAGACTTCAGCATTTCTTGTTGATACTGTGAGTTACAAATGTTTGAAGTGACCAAAGCTAACAAATACCATAGTATTTATCTGGAAGACGGGGTATATTACTTATATAGGGTCTTAAAGAGAGGATATTTTACTTATATAGGGTATTAAAGAGGGAGTATTTGACTTATATAGGGTCTTAAAGAGGGGTATTTTACTTATATAGGGTATTCAAAATGGTGTTTTACTTATATAGGGTATTAAAGAGAGTTGTTTTTTTTATTTATATAGGGTATTAAAGAGGGGGTATTTTACTTTTATGGGGTAACTGCTTAACTCACACATAACATATTTAGATCACCATGTTACCTTTTATTGTTTTGAAAGTGCTATATTTGCAGAGAACAACGTATTAGTATTAACATCCCTTTGCTCTTGGGGCTAAGTCACTCACCCTTGAGAGCGCTATCAGAACACAATCGGCGTGCATGAAACTACTGCACATCATGTCAGGTTTGTGAAGTTTTTGTCTACAGTTTTGTATCATGTTTTTGTATATTTATGGAGAATTGTCACGTTGGAGCACAGGTGATGTAGGCTCGTGGGCAGAGCTTTGTACAGAATGTTGGAGCTAAAAGGATTCGAATAGGGCCCGGGAGAGATCGCTAAATTACTGAAACATGCTTGGATGACATCTTAATCCTCTTTAGGCATGTTTTTGATGAGGGAACAATGTTATAACATGGTGGAAAGTAAAAAAAAAAAAAAAGATTTAGCATAATACCCCCTCTTTAAAAATGGAGTACGCTAGCCATATGTTGAATTTCACAATGGTAGAAAGTCCAGAGTTACTCAATCACTAGCCACAAGTTTAGCTGACTTGAGTTAGAGGAAGTATATATATATATATATATATATATATATATATATATATATATATATATATATATATATATATATATATATATATATATATATATATATATATATATATATATATAATCTTTTATTTTAGGTTTCAAAATGTTGTATCTTCTCAAAAACATAGCTGGATATTTAGCATATAATTCTGTTAATGAGTTTAGCAGGTGAACCACTAAAGTCCATTGTTCTACCTCGATAAAAGAACTTTGAGTGTCTCGAAACAGCAATTTTGTGTCTCACAACGATACAGCGTCTTTTCTGAAACTGTGCTGCTGCTGATCCTTGCCAAAAACACCACATCAATCACCAATTGTTCTTTGACCTTTTATTGAGTTTTTCTGAAAATTCCATCAAACTCCAGACATAACAGCCAGCCAAGCACCGCAGAAGAAAAGGTAAAATGGCAAAAAAGTTTCACAAAACCTGAGCAGTTGGCGCACAGTGCGGTTTTAAAACACACGATTCTGAAATGATTGACTTAAAGGCTGATTATTCAACACTGCACCTGTTGGCACTGCCACAACTGACTCTTATTGTAAAGCTATGATTGCTTTTATTGTGCATTTACAAAGGCCAAACCACATTTCCCTGTTTTAAACAAGTTCTACATAAAAGAGAAAGCAGCAATTCATAGTAAACACAAACATCTATTTGATTAGTAACAGAACACATTTTTCTAATTCTTGCTTTTTAAGAAGACCTATTCAGAATCAGAAGACTTTTATTGCCATGGCAGTTCACAAACTAGGAACTTCGGTGATAAAGTGCAACGTAAAACACACTGAATAAATACAAATAAGGGCATGCACAAAGTTAAAAAAGATACGCTTGTGTCTGCTGTGTAGTTATAATCTATGACACCTGTGGGTCATTATGTTATAATTTGTACATTTTAAAGCACAGTATTCATCTAAAGAGACTTAATAAAAGAAACAGGTCTGCTGACTTCCGCTTTAGAAAACTGCGGTGCCCAATGGGAGCTGATGTCACCGTAAACGCCATCGCAACAAGGAGTCGGCACCTTATATGAGTAGCTGCAGGTCACTATGGCGAGCAACAGATTTTTTTACCATCTGCACCAAAAGGACTATGCAACTCTGCCAATCTTGCCTGTATCACTGGTTAAGAAAATAAAACTGGAGAACAAAGTAAGTACGTCACAGTACTGGTGGTGGTGAAACGGTGATTCATCTCCAAAATGGAGTCTTAAAAAAAAATGATTAAAGATCGCACATGCACGAATCACTCCTAATACAACTTCAAGTGAGTAAATGGTAAAGGGAAACAAACAATAGCACGGTTAAAAGCTCTAAAAAAGTTGATTTTGCAGAATAGGTCTGCATTAAAACAGTATTTCCAAAAATAGAACATGGTTGTAGATTAAGGCAGGTTGGCAGTAGCAGAGTGGTTAGATCGTTCTTCCACTAACCCTAAGGTCAGTGGTTCAGTCTCCATCCAGGACACGTTGTCGTCATGCCCTTGGTCAAGACACTCAAGCTACCTATAAATATGGTTGGGAATCGTAGCGTCAAATGTCTCACGATATCATGATATTTGTTGTTATACAGTGTATCACTATTTTAAAAAACAAATACACCCATTTTAATGATAAAAAAGTTAGTATGTCAAATGTATTGCACAAAGTTTTTCAAAACGAGCAAAAAAACAAACAAACCTGGACTTCACTTTTTTTTCCTCCCCATTTAAATTCTCTATATCTTCTTTGCTCTCTTACAAATTACTAGTTCTAACATACTCCGCTGCCATCTGAACCTTACCTCTTCCAACATCACAGAAATATCACACACACACACACACACGTACACACAGACACAACAGACTTGTCACATACAGTTGTAAATAGCTGTTACGTCTATAAACCATGTAAAGTCTTGATATGTCTTTTCACCACTTGTTACTACTGTATATGACTGTCACTATGTTTGTCTGTCTTGCATTAAAAAATGTAAATAAATGGTTCCACTGTCACAAAATATATTTTTTAATTTACCAAGACAATACTCCCATGTCTTTATATTAATACAACAGCCCATAATATTGATAATGTATCAAGATGGACTGATAAGCCACTATTCCACCATTTTAATACTATCCATCTTTTGTTGCTTTTCCCATACTAATTAGAGATTTGTTGCCATTCTGAAAGTCATTTCAGTTTGTTTCTATTTTTGTTTTGTTTTTAATTGTCTCGTTTCTGGCCCGGAAAAGAGACACACAAACTCGAGATTCCCAGAAAGTTGAAGGCAGCCATCATCACCATCTGCCGTCAAGGTCATTTGCCGCACTATAAACACATCCATCAGCTCGCCCCAAAACGCTCACCGCTAGCTAACTGGCATGCACGGCTCCCGTTAGTCTCCGGTGACATTTCACATTCAATATTTTGGATCATTGTGCAGTATGACGGCGCAGTAAAGAGCAGATGTAATCGGGCGAGCACACATAATCACACGTTTGATCTTTTCTTCAACAGCCCAAAGTTTCTGCTCAGCCAATAAAGGGGGAAGGAGTCGCTACCATAAGTCAGGCCGCACTCTCAGGGGCCGTGGCATTATCGGTATAACCTCCAACAAGTAATTAGCCAATCACGACAAAGGGTGCATTATGTCATTAGAGCAGTGGTCAGAGGAGGAAGGAGTGCTCAAAGTCAGTGAAAAGTGCACTTCATTCCTGTATATCAGCCCTGTATCATTATCGATTCTAAAAGGTTTTAATGGAAAACGTGCCAGGGCAGGTGCGTGCGAACACATAAAAACAAAGAATAACAATAAAACGCATTGACTTCATAAGGTGGTTAACTCAGTGCTGATATGATTTAGATTTGAGTTGCTATTACTTGGTTGAAAATAGCCCTATTCATTTACATTTACGTACATTTTAATTTTATTGTAATTGCAGAAGTAAGTGCATGTAATTCACTCACTGACACAACCATATGGTGTCAAGAGAAAATCTACTTTTTTTTAATCTTTACAACAATGTTTTATTGTATATTTTATGTTATATCACTGTTTACACTGATACAGTCCAGTGAGTTTCATCTGGTTTTCTGATCAGTTATTTTAATAGATTGTTTTTTCAGACCAAGGTTTAGTTTGTCTTCATACCTGATTTTGGCACTGTATTCTTGGAGACAGCGACGACAGCACCATCTGCAGTCCAACGTCTTCAGGACAGTACCCCAGATGGATTAAAATGCCAATCAAAATATTAAAAAAACGTGCCCACAGTATTTAAAACCGGGACGAGGGGGGCTTTCTACTCTCACACACCTGCGATAATTTTGTCAAGAAATTGGACTGCAGATGGCGATGTCTTCCTGCCTCCACTGGAATCAAGACGGTGCTAAAACCTGGTTAGCCCAGCTGATTCAGGACCCCACCTCTCTGTAGATAGGGACGTCTTTGGGCAGAAAGATGAACAAGAGACACGGCATAGGAGGGAGGGACGGGCTAAGAGAGCAGAGACAGACGGTGTTGCCGGGATAGGCTTGTATAAACAGGGCTTCTGGGTAATTAGAGGTGTGGTTGAGGTGAGCTGTGGTTCACTGGAGAGGAACAGGACGTGGATGAAGCATGGTCCTGCTCCTGAACCTCAGTCAGTCATATTAACTCCATTTAAATCAGCTGACTGGACACAACAACATTGAATGACCACAGTCGAAACGGTCAGGTATGAAAGTCTATTAATATAAAAATACACTAATACTCATTATTGTATTTGTCCTCTAGTCTCATTCTGTGGGTTGCATATTCCAAAAATGTGCAATTTAAAAATCCTGCCTGCTGTTGTTAACAAAACAAAAATGCAAATTAATTCATAGTAAATCAACTACATTATTTTTGCTTTTATTATTAATAGTAACTTAGTCTTACACGATCTGAAATACGCCTCAGGGCTTTTTGTCACTGTTGTTTTTATTTAAATTAGTTGTAGGTTAGAGAAATAATTTACAAATGAAATAATATTCAGACCTCAGCAAGAAATAAACGCTTAGAGAATTTTGACACCGAAAGTTCAGGGCAAGTTTGGACTAAATGTTTAACCTTTACCGCTATTACGATGGCGCGTTTGAACATTTTCTATTCCCACACCTGTTGTTACACTCTGATTCATTACACATATTCACTTAGCACTTATGAGTAAATGAGTTGTTTTACTGGAGGAGCTTTATAGCTTGTGTTCTGCTTCACCTTATCAAACCAGTGCGTAAAGCAGTGGGCCGTAGACTTGTTCCATTAAAGGGGCTTAGTAACCTCGCCGTCACCGCCCAAACCAGACGTTTCTTTGGCGAGCGTGCGGCAAAACAAATCCACTCCGCACGTAATTTTAATTACCCATGATGACCTGCCTGCTCCCTTTATCATTATTCTCTTCTCCACGGTTCTGCCATCGCACCACTGGCATTTCAACTAACGGATATTTGGGCTTTAAGTTTGACTGTGTAACTTACGGCGACTTAAACCGACCTATAATGTTTGTATTAGCTCTATGTAATAGCACCTGCATCTATCTATTATTCCACTTCCAGATTTTTTTTTTTTTTTTCAGATAACACTACTCCTGAGTGAAAGGTTAGGTTACTATTCCTAATGCCTAAAAAAACAAAAACAAAAATCTACAAATAACTAATAATAATAATAATCAAATAAATACATGAATAAATAAAAAATAATTCTGTCAGCTGGACAAAAGTTTTAGGGTGAAGCCGCTTCTTCAGTTTTGGTCAGATTACTGGTGGACACTGTTTTATATCTGTCTTAAGGGAGGAGCTAAGTACCCTGAAACTAACGCAGCTATTTGTTTAGAGTTTGTTTGTTGGCGAGGTCTAAGTGTGAACTGCGGCTGTGTCATATTTTGCATAATTTAGGTCCCTAATGGCTGCTCTCACACCTATTAGCATACTAGCCAGCACTATTGTTTTAGTTGTTTTGATTTAGGTCTGAGGATGGAGTTATAAATGGGAGGTAGATGATGTCTAAGGCCCCCATTCCTGTTCAAAGATAGATTGTCTTTCCTAACAAAAATTGCTTCTTTAACTCCCGTCTCAAACCATTTCTTTTTTTTTACTAGTGGTTCGTGGCTTTGAGATGGAGACGTACAGCAGATTGGGGTCCTGAGCTGCTCTCATGTCGGTACATTCTCTTATGAAGTGGATGTATTTTTCTGCAATATAACGCTCACTGCAGTCTTCACTACACTGAATGGAGTAGACCGCATTGCTTTGTTTGCGTTGTTTGTGGCTTCTGGAGTGAGTCTCTTGCGTCAGAGACAGTTCATAAAGGTGTTTGCATAAATGGAAGCATGTTTACATTATTTAATAAAAATGCGCTGTTATTTGTACTACCACTAAAATATTAACGTTTAGTGCTGCGATCCAAAAGGTGTCCTGCCGTGTGACATGAAAAATCACATATTTAAAAAGACAGTTACACAAAACCCAGGAGGAGCTCATCTGACATGTATGCATCAGGGGGCGCTCTGGGGTTAAGGGTTTAAGTTACAGGTTAAAAGAAATAATGATCATATTCTTATTTTTTGTGAAATTTAACTTTTCTGAGCAACTTTGAACTTTCCTGGAGTGTGATATTCTTTAACATGGGATAGTTACGTAATTATTAAACTAGCACTAAAGACATATTAAGTCATTTATTAGAATTTCATTTAACATGGTAAATTTGTAATAAGTGTCCAGCAGGGGGCAGGAGAGGTCACACTACAGGGCACGATCAAATGTTTACAATTAATAGGGCTGCACAATTTTCCTTTACAATTGTAGAACTGATTTATTTTTGAATTTTGCTACCACAGGACAGAAAAAAAAACGTGAAGTACTCATTATACTGAAACTGGAATAACAAAACAATACACCTCCATCCAACATCCTTAGCCCAACCTCTAACTTAAAAGCCATTTCGCACGTTGTTCCCTTCCCACCTCTCTCAACTTAATGCACAGCCTGCACCTTTTACAGCCTTACTTGAATTTATAGTTTGTAATCCATAATTAAACAGCCCTACACACTTTGCTTTGGTACACCTCCACTCCCACTGTCTCTTATGCGCAGGCTTTAAATTTGTTAACATCACCGGAGTGGCCTGCTTACATTTAGCTACAGTGATAAATCGTCCGGAAACTTGCCAGAGGCGCCGTGTTATTGGCTTTTAAGGCAACATGAAGTCCCTTTGGAGAGTTAGCCTGACCCAATAACAACAGAAATGGATTTATGGTAAAAAGAAGCAGGAAGTGTTGCCGTGGGAGATGCTCTTTGGGGGATTGAGAGAAGAATAAGAAGCGGGGTCTGTTCTAGCTCCGGTTCAGCGATTGGTCGAACGCACAGGAAATGAATAGGTACCAAACAGGCAGTTGTAAAGTAGAGTTTATTTTATATCTACTTGAAGTCATAGTTAGATTTCTGTTTAAATATTCCTGTATTTAAGGTGTTACTGTGCAAATAAACATTATAATCCCAAGTGAATGCCCCATCTGCCTCCTCCATCTTAGTCTGTTGGCAGCAATATTTTACATCAGTTTAAATGTATTCCTTTTCCAATACAGGTCTAGTTTGTTAGGCAAAGTTGGCAACATGATGCACTCACCTTCTAAACTCCTGAAAACACCTTTGTTTCTTAAGCTATGGACCTTATGTAACCTTTTTAATTAGCAAAAACTCCTTACCGATTGACCTAATGATTATTAAACGTCCTATATTGTGCAAAATTAATGTTAGAATGTTGTTATCTCCTCATAAACAGACCTGGAGTTGTTTTATTCATTCACACATGTTTGAGTAACACTTTATTATTACTAGTCTTTACATCTCCAAAGCTCAAAATGCTCCGTTCCACCTTGTGATGTCGTGAAGTGGTAGTTTTCAAGGTAACAGCTCCTTTTTTAACCTTTTCTTCTGTCGAAATTGTCAATTCCAGAAGCTGAAATTATCCAAATGATTCGAGTGAAGGTGTATGGAGTTTAAAAACACAGTGGAGCACTTCCTGTATCACCAAATGACATCGCATGGTGGAGCAGAGTGTTTTATATTTGACAGAAGAACTCAGTCTAAATATGCCTGTGTAAACCCTCAGTCGTCCAGTCGTTCAGAACTAAAGAGCTGCGAAATGTCTTCACTCCTACAACAAATTGTCCAGTTGACAGATTTAAACTTTGTCTTTTGTTATCAGTCTAAATATGCAGAAAATAGCAAATTACAAGCCCTTTGAAGACACTGTAAATGTCTGTCTTAAAAATGTGAAACGCAGAACTAGTTCATTTTAAACAGTTTGCATTTTTCCAAAATTATTCCTCACTTACCTAATGCATTCTGAGCATCCTAAATAATCACCTGGATGAATTTATAAGCACTTCTCACAACTCAGAGGCCATAGCAAAAGACGAAGTTTAAATCTGTCAACTGGACAAATTCAGGAGTGAAGACATTTTGCTGGTCATCCAAGCCGCTTCTTCGCTTTCAGAGGCCAGGAAGTTTTGCTGTGCCAACTAATATGCTAATACGAACTTCCTGATTATCAGACAATAAAACTCTTTATAATTGGACGCAGGCAGCGCACAGTGGACTTATTTTGACCTCAGGAGCTCCTTATACAATATATCTGTACTGCGACACATTTTGCTCAAATATATGGGGGAACAAACTGGTATAGGGTCTTTTACTAAAATCATAATACCACTAGTACTATTTTTGTTTTTCAATTGTCATATGTCTACCCTAGTTCTTCAGTCCACCCAAGCCCACAGCCCTCCTGTATTACACACAGTTTACTCCATTCCCTGGAAAGTTGGTGTTTTCTTTGCATTTTTCCTGATGCAAGACTTAATCTGAAAATGCAACAGGTCGTAGACATTCGGAGTGACTGGTATTATTTTTTACCTTAAGTTTAACCTGTTTTGGGACATTTCTGACATAAACAACAACTAAAAGATAGACAAAAGATACACAGTGTAGCTTTTCTGGTTGAGTGTCCATCTGTTGTTTGTGTCCATGGAGATGTTATTGCTTTGTCTGGAAATGTCCATAGTTTATCTTGTCCATAGTATCTAGTTTATTCAGTTACAGGTGTTTCTGTTGCTGAAAAACATCTTGGAAAACATGTATTCTTACTGTAAGTGCGGTCGCCTCTCTACAGATCTGGCCTGTAACTTACCCCGATGCCAACAGGGACACTTGTTTCCATGGAGATAGAGTTTAACATCATACTGTCGAACATTTCAGGTAAAGCAATAACATATGGATGAGGACAAGAAGATAACGGAAGATGTGTAGTAATGGTGTAGCAGTGACGGTGCAATGATGGTGTAGTAGTGACTTTGTAGTAGTGATGCTGTAGTGACAGTGTACTGACAGTGTAGTAGTGACTTGTAATGACTGTGTAGTAGATGCTGTAGTAGTGACAGGGTAGTGACGGTGTAGTAGTGACGGTGTAGTGATGCTGTAGTAGTGATAGTGTAGTGATTGTGTAGTAGTGACAGTGTAGTGATGCTGTAGTAGTGATAGTGTAGTGATTGTGTAGTAGTGACAGTGTAACGATGCTGTAGTAGTGACAGTAGGATTGTAGTATAGTGATGGTGTAGTGTAGTGAGTAAGTTTGTCAGACAGTAGGTGAAGCTTACGCCCCCTACAGTCTGACACCTTCTCCAGGACTGCATCTCATGTGCGTGATAAGTCGTCATGATTTATGCTCCTTGGACCTTGTTTTGCAGATCTCGATGGCCTCTCTGATCCAGCGCTGGCATCTGCTACTTTCAACTAAGCAGCCTACAAGACCACGTCACTACACCATGACTTCTGAACAGCTAAAGCAGGTAAACAAACTGTCCTGCTTAACAAAAGAAATCACTATTTCTAAGCTTAACTGAGACGGAACGAACCTTTACCAAAACTACGCTTTGTTGTTTTCATCAACAGCGTGCACTTACTTGTACCCACATAAACCTTCTGCTACATTCTCAAGATAGTAGCACACCAGGAGGCAAGTTCTTTAAAAGTGATGGAATAGTGCTAATTGCTGTTTAATTATATGTAAAACGGTGGAACCGGGTGAAAATGAGGCAAAGGTGTTGCACATCCAAGCATGTCAGCAGTGTCACCTCACTTCGAAAAGACTTACTGAGGAAGTGGCACAAAGACCAGTCTGGTTCTTTGTATTTCTCTTAAAACAACAGTAAGGCCCACACTAGTACAACTACAAATGTTGAGTACCAGGGAAGTTGCGCTTTTTAGATATACTACTCAGAGTTGTATTTTGTTTGATCCTTGAGTTGGGTAATCCTGTATTGTCCTGCATTTGAGGCTTGCACTTGTCCAAATCTACACACACTGCTCTGGACGTCACTGACACTTAAAAAAATAAAATAAAATTTGCAAATATATTTTAAAAAACCTAAAACATAAAAAATCTAAATCTGTCGCTTGCTATGATGAAATGCCAATGCAAAACATGTTTCTTTATGAGGCCATTTTGGATCAATTTTGCGTTTTACAATGAACAAAATGTAAAATTGTGTTCTGCATGCAATAGTTCACTGCTGACAACTATAAAAAACACAATATGTCTTCTTTAATAAAAATCCTTTGAGTAATAATGGCAGTCTAAAAGTAATAAATCAAAAGTGTCAAAAATACGAAAACAGCTCATAACAGATGTTTTGTCCAATTTAAGATTTTTGTTTTTATTTTATTTTATTTTATTTGGCAGGCATCAATATTTACTACATGAAGTGCATATTTACAAGGGAGAAAGGAACATTAAGTGAATATACAAAAGAGAGAGAAATATGGGACGCAAGACAGAAGTTTGTAGTAGGGAGACGCAACAGTAGAGATAATAATGACGATAATAATGGAAAAAGACAAAGGAAAACTCATAATAAACACATACAGATATACACATACATGCATCTATCCATAGAACAGTGAAGAATCTATAATTGTTTTCCGCTGAGCCATTTGTCGCCGGGCAAAACCGATACCAGCCAGAGCCAGACACGCCCTCCCATACACCCAAGACCCGTCCATCCTGTAATCTGTATATATAAATGGACATAGCTAACCCGCTAGCCATGACGTTCCAAATACGTTCTATCGAAAAACTGTCGCTCCTCTCTCTGTAACTGCTGCTGTCGTGTTCATATTACTCGCTCTACCTGATGCTGGTACTTTTATTTCGCTATTGTGTCTCTAAAATCAAGATATGAACATTAACAACAGACAAATCGGGCATCTTTTTTCCCCAAGGTAGCGTTAGCAACAGGTTTGTTTGACAGCGTTGCTCTGCTAAACCAAAAGTGTGGGCAGAAAGGGGCGTCACCTATCTCATGCTTTGTCCCATTTCCCCTTTGTTTCTCTAAATAAGTGTGTATTGCATTAAAATTAGCCTTGTTTGTGTACGTAGTTGTATTTTTCTTTACAATTTTTCCTCCACATCTGCCTAAACTCGTGAGATGCATTAAAAAGTGGGCTGGATGCATGAAATCTCCATCACCTGCAGGGGGCCGAGGGCGGTGGCAGAGCGCAGGAAGGGGGTATGAGATTTTAGGAACAATTCTGCCATTCTCTTCACAGATCTTTGGGAATATGTTATCTCTCGACATTTTACACACTCCTCATTTGTGCACTATTTATAATGCGATTCCAATTTACACCTTTTCTAATCATCTTCCACGTAATTCTGCTGCTTCCCACTGATCTCGCCGATTATCCGCTCAAATAAGACGCTTTGGAAGTTGGCAGCGTGTCATTAATAGTATGTGAGGGGTACATCTTGGTTTTCATGACTTGGTTTGTTGAAAATAGGGCCCGGCATTATTAAGCTGTCAGTGCACACAGGCTTAAATCCCCAGTGACAAACCGCACTACTATTCCCCTTTCTCCTCTCTCTCACTCCACACGTTGCCGGCGGTAACGCATCAGGAAGAAGAAACCGGACGGACGTCTTCACAGTTATGACACACGGCAGTGACACTCTATTCCCACATGAGGCGGCCATGATGGGACTGTCAAACGGCAAAGCTTTGAGCAGACAGCTATGTTCTTACAGGCAAAACGTACAGGGACTTCATGACTCTGGAGGTGTTTGGATGGATGTGACAAAAGTGTTAAATGATTTTATTTTATTTAGAATTTGAAATTACTTCTTTTTTATGATTTGATGTGCACATTTTGAGCATTTTAATACAATTTACATTATTATTTCTGCAAGTTCTGGATAAATTGAAGAGGTTATGTTGCGAAGACTGATATTAAATGGTAATTGGTCACATTTTCTACAGCACTTTTCCACCTTCAAAGCACAGCGCTTTACATCAAGGAACCACTTATCCATTCACACACACACATTCATACAACAGTGTACACAGACACTGGAGGCAAGGTGGGTTTTGTGTCTTGCCCAAGGACACAACAACAGTATCTGTGGGAGCTGGAATCGCACCTACACCCTGTGGTTCAGTGGATCTACCTGCTCTACCAATGATTTTTATATTAGGAGTAGGATTCGACCACCAACCTTCGGATCAGTGGAAAAAAGCTGTCAACTACTGTCACTTTCTACTGTTTCTTTCTACTGTCACTACTGAACTACTGTCACCCAGATCAAGAATCAGGCAAATCACTTGTTTTGGGAGGTATGAGAAAGTCCACTTTCATATAAAATATACATACATTTTTTTAAATGACATTGTAAACACCATTGATACAGCGATCAGATCAAATTACCCACAGGTGCGATTTCGGCTTCCATAGAAGAATACTGTTGTTGTCCTTGGACAAGACACTTCACCCATCTTGCTCCCAGTGTCTGTGTACACTGGTGTATGAATGTAAATGTGAGTGGGTGAGTGGTTCCTCGATGTAGAGCTCTTTGAGTGCCTTGAAGGTGGAAAAGCACTATAGAAAAATGTGATCATTTACCATTTCATTTTACAATTTGGTTTGCACATATATTTGATTTTTGGATCATTTTAAGCTTAGGTGGAATGAAGATAATGATGGCCTCTGAAGTAATGTTTCAAAGCATTTTAATACAAAACCTATTGGTATTGATATCGACTGCAATACCACAATGATTTGAAACAAGAATCACTGGTATCACCCATCTCTAAAGATCATGCAAACTCCTCATTTAAAACCCTCACTCAGGAGGCGAGTACCCAGCCACCCATCTTCTCTGAAAAGTACTTGGTCTGTTAAACCTCACATCTACAGTCGATGCACATTTTATTGCTAAATGAATACCATTTTCCCCCCACCATTATCATGTAAGCCATACTGTAAACGCCTCACCTACAAATGCCCCCGCTTCTCCGGTTTGTGTCCGGCCTCCTCTCCGGCAGCGACAAGCGTGTTGGCACCAAACTTTGATTTATCCTCCTCATATCCATCAGGTCAGCGGGTCCTTGGGCAGCGGCGCCATAAAACCGGAGCTCGGGCCGGGCCTCTTTAATACAGTCTCAGTAAAAATGTCTCAAGGTCAACCCCACTTTCACTCAATCAGAGAGAGAGGAATGGAGGGACAGAGAGAGAGAGAGAGAGAGAAGGGGTCAAAGTTAGCACGAAAACATGGGATAAAGGCGAAAGAATGAGCACAGCATGTTGTGGGAGAAGGATGATGTCGAACCCGTGGTGAAAATATTCCACAGAGGTAAAAATACATTGATGCGGTAGAGAGAACATGGCCGACTACAGCTGGACATAAGCCCGAAAGTGTCTCCTCGATCGGAAACACGGAGTACTTTCCCAAAAGGTTTACTACATATTTTCTGAGCGGGATTGACACTTTTTGTGGATTTTTCAGTTGGGTTTTGAAAAGGTGTTTTAAACGCATGTACCACATTCACACCTAGTTGAGGTAGAGGATGTGCCATGTCTAAGGACGCGAGTTTGTACTTGTCCAGACTTCACACCTGACATTTAATACTAGCTAGACAGGATATTTTCGTTGACTTTTATGTGAAGCACTTTGGTCAGCGGAAGTTGTTTTAAATGTGCTATATAAATAAACATTTTAACACGTGAACGTTAATTTGCCTGACCAGCCAGTCCCTGTTATTCTCGAATCCAAAAGAATATGGAAACGGACCAAACTTGAGACGTTCCAACCACAGCCGCTAATTTGTATCACCTTTCTTAAATCAAAAATTCGTGCTTCTCATAACAAAATATCTAACTTCTTTTACCTGAGAGAAATATCAGTTTAGTCGTTGGTTTGTCAGTCACTCCCAACTGAAATTGGGGAGACCGGGTGCAGTTCTAGACCCACTAATCTTTGTGAACGTTTGTCAAAGCGTGTGGTTTGAACTAGGGCCATTTTTAATAAGCTTTTGTTGATGCAAGCTCTGGAAATCAACCGTGTCCAAACTGACTTTCTTAAATTTGAACTTAAAGGTCCTATATTATGCTAAATTGACTCTTGTAAGCTTTTAGCCATGTTATAATGCTGTCACCTCAACAAAAACATACCAGGAATTGTGTTTTGTTTCATTTACACATGTCTGAGCAACTCTTTATTATTAGTTTGTCTACATCTCTAATGTTCAAAATGCTCTGTTCCACCTTGTGATGTCATGAAGTGGCAGTTTTTAAGTTAACAGCTCCTTTATCTTTTACATTTAGTTCACTGGAGATTGGCAGTTCCAGGGCTGAAATTATCCAAATTACTCTAGTAAAGATTTATGGAGTTTACAAACACAGTGGAGCACTTCCTGTATCACCACATGATGACATCACAAGGTGGAACATAGTGTTTTCTGTTTGAGAGAAGAATTCAGCCTAAATAAGCAAGATTTGTGTGTTAAACATGTGTGAATGAAACAAAACAACTCCAGGTCTGTTTGTGACAAGGGAATTACATTATTTACATTGTAACATAGATCAGAAAATCGCGTAATATGGGCCCTTTAAAATATTTTGATGGCTTAAAAACATTCTAATGGTTTGGGAAGACCGGTAGATTGTAAGGTGTGTAGGTGGTGGACGTTAGTATTCAGGGCTATACACATAGGAAAAGGTTAGCTATAATTTTAATGCGGAAACTACCCTTGATTTTGGGCCAAATTCTCTCTAAAACTGAGATGGGCTTTGGAGAGTAGATTACAGTTATCCACATACAAATCTCTTAATGATATTTATTATGTCCTATTATGCTAAAACTTGCTAGAACAATTTTTCCGTTCATCTTTTTCTCTGATGTTATTTTAAGCTAAGCTAAGGCTATTAGCGCTACTCCATCTATACCTAATCTGTTCTCAGCCCAGTATGTTCTTCATGAATCTTCTTACATAACACCAACACTAACAGCAGGCAGTGAATGGAAACGTTAGCTAAACTGCACTACGCTAGCGCTAGAAATGATGCCAATATAAAGCGCGCTGATGCTAACTGTGTTCTGTCAATATGTAAAAACAGCCTAGCGTAGCATCTGCCTTTTTACGACCGCCTTCCATCACGTCCCGTCCCGTCGCTAGCATGTTTTGTTTTCGGTCGGATAAATTAAAAGTGAAGATATTAGCTGAAAGCGCTCCCAACGCCAAAACAAACAACACCAAGAATCCAATAGCGGTGATTAATTGTGTGTAAATATCCTCACTGTCAATTTTTTTTTGGGTAGCGCCGATGACAGCTGTATAATACGTGATATTCATAGCTTAATTATATATAAAGCATTAGTATCTGGCTGCCAGCGCTATCCAGAGGGAATGAAATATGTTCTTACCCTGAGCTCATTCAATCTGCCATTTGTCACACAGGATTCTATAAATAACGCGCCGAATGGGTCTGAAAAACTATCTCTTCGTTTTTCTTGGTGAGAGACAACGGGGCGAGGTATGAAGTGAATGGATTAAATATTGTTCATGGGTAATTACTGTAGTGTTGACAACGGGGATAAGACGTGGACTTACGGAACATCTTAATATTTCAATGTCTGGGCGGTTTGGCGTTGCTGTACGGTTCGTGGATGTGATTTTAATGGGGCTGTGTGTGTAATGGAGGTTCTTGTAATTTATGTCGTAGTGATTATGAGGATGACGTGATTGACAGGTAAGGAATTAGAATGGGAATTGCCTGTCCTGTCTTTTGCTTTAAGACTTAACATTGGTCACTGCTGTACGCACTTTTACTAGTTACATATTCAGTTGGTTCTTTGCACAATAGCTCTTGGCAACCTCGCTGTTAGCATCACTACTTCCTGTCCAGTTGTATCTCTTTTTGCAGAGTCGTGCTAAAATGAATAAATATTTAAAGGTCAGGCAGTGGACAGGGAGCTGCGGGTGGATGTCACTGACAACATGTTAAAACTACACAAATACAATGATTACTTCCCTGGAGGATGCTTCTTTGTTTAGAAAGAGAGATGTTTGTGGCTCAATGCTAACTAATGCTAATTTTTAGGTATAATAAATGTTAAAACAGCGCCACAAACTGAAATATTCAATTTAAAGAAATCATCACTGGCTTGTCTTTATTTTAATTAATTAGAATTTTATTAGCTGTTTTATGTTTTCCAGTTTTAATAAAAGTGACCACTATCTTCGAGACACAGTGAGCTAGCTAGCCTGCTACTGTGCACTGAGCCTATTGTATTTGTATAGTGTCTAGTTTTATTTTAATGTATGATTAATGTGGTTTAGATTAGAATAGACATAAAAATTTGAAAACTATTTGAAAAGGATTTTTTTTTTGTACAATTACATTTTACATGTCGTGCCAAACAAATATCTTGAATATTTGAATAATGTTGTGTGTGGGAGGACTGTGTTTTCTACCCACATGACCTCTGCAGTGTCTGTGGAGCAGTAGTCCATTATTACTAAGTTTGTTAAGAGCAGAGACAATGACCAGAGCCATTAAACTTGACATGGGAGTATCCTTGTGTATTAGTCAGAGCATTGATCACTGTCTGTGGTGATTCTCTTCGGGACGTCTTATAAAACAGAACTGACAGCTCAGCCTTTGAAACACTCTGCTTTGCCCGAGAGCACAAAGCCAGTGCCATCCATGTGTCACACAGCTAAATACATCTCTCCTTTAGGATCCACTGTGTGCCATGCTAACGGTCATTTAGCATGACCTTGTCAGAGGCACTCTTCAGAAGTGTGAATTACAGCCCACAGCGCCCCCTAATGGGATCATTACCATTATTAATGGGACATGACACACACAGCGCTCTCTGCAGCCATCCACAGTAATGTGTGAGTGTGATGAAGCGCTGCCGCTGTCTGAGTCAGTCAGGAGGACCACACAGAGTCTACAAGCAATCAAGCCCAAGTCTGTGTCCAGTCGTCACATGCAGCAGTCTATGAGCAATCACGTAATGCTCTCGTCTGTGATTTCAACAAACACATGGCTTTACTAAATATTATGATGTGCTTGAAATGGCCTGTGCCTGAGCAAATGTGGCTCTACTTCCTCTCATCCGTTTTCAGCTTGATTACATGTGAATGATTTAACTCAGGCTTCATATTGTATACATATGTATACTGTTTTCAAGGTCTAACAGTCTTTTGAGCTGGATACGCTGTTACAAAATGGGCCTCACTACACCAAGTTTCTCTGATTTGTGTTTATTTCTACAGTTTAAATGGAATATCTTGCGTTTAAAAAAAGAAAAAGAAAAAAACGCTTCTGCGCTCCAGTTGTTAAAGGAATACATGAGTATCCGAACAGTTAGTATTGAAATGAAATGAATTTTATTTTGAGTATGTTCATAAATCATGTAGTACATGTCCATTACAGTCCATAAAATAAAATAAAATATCATCCACAAAAACAATTGTATTGTAGTCAACGCCCCTCGGCTAAAGGTCCAACACTCTTTTCTTTATTCTCTCTTACTACCTGGTTCACTTGCTCAGCTGTAGAATTGTTTATTTCAGTAGAAGTCTCATCAAAATACATCACAAACATAATCGTACTCATCGCTTTCCAATATGCAAGCACATTTTCAAGTTTTCTCCAATTCATTAGAAGAACACGAACAAAGAGATATTCCATCACAGTTGGATTTTCAAACTGGGAAAGAATGGGAAAGAAAAGAACATTTAGTCATCCAAACTTCATTGAAATGCACAAAAAATCTTACCCACACTGTCTGTTACTTGGTCCAGACCTAACTTAACTTGGCTAGAAAAATTATCAACATGAATTTTATCATTTCTACAATCACTATTAGGGTTGCCAAAAGTATCAAAAATCAAGGGGGTAGGGTGGTTGGGTTGAAGGTCATGAGAGATTGTTTAATGATGTTTGCATGTAAAGTGCTTTTTAAATAAAGTTTGATGTGATACTAATTGATATTAAAACTAGTATCGAAACTAGATTCTCATTTCAACAGGTATCAATACTAAAAAAAGAAATGAGTCTTTCCCAAATAGCTCTTAAAGAAGACTATAAGACGACATAGACGAGTATACGCCCATGGACCACTATGAAACCTACCTGGACACTGAGGGATTACACAGATATAAGGCCACATGGGAATATAAAAGAAAGTACTACTATTTATGTTGAAAATCCCATTCTGTTGTCTAAATCAGGAATGTGACCCTCAGACCAATTTTTCTTGGCCCTCAAGCTTCCAGGTGAATTGGCCCATGTTACCTTTAACTGTACTTTTTACTGTACAGTTCTGAAAATCCATTTACTGCCCATCTCAAATATTTAATAAGCCCCATTGAGGATGTAAGCGTGAAGAAAGGTCTAGTGGTTCAGTCTAACTTGTAAGAATAACATAGGTTTGAAGTATTCACTGTATTGGCGACTCAATCGGCCCTCAGCTTTGCCTATGTTTTTATATGTGGCCCTTATTGAGAAAAGTTTGGACACGCTTGGTCTAAATAAAATCAGTATTGAGTATCGAGTTTATTCCTTAGTATGGAAATCGAGTTTGAAATTTTAGCGTTGTGACAAAACAAATAATCGTATCTTCTGGACTTTAAGTTGCACTTTTTTTCATAGTTTGGCTGGGGGTGTGACTTATAATCAGATGTGAAATATATGTTTTTTTCTTCGTTATTATGCTTTTTTTTTGGCTGGTGCGATGAGAAAAATACGGTACTAATACACAAAATATTAAAATTTACAACAAATGTAATGGACAACCGTTATACAATTCTTATTCGACTTTGCTGTTCAGAGCACAACATTTGAAACCAAGACATTGTTTTGTTTTGTTTTCAACGCACTGGTTTGAAATCCTTGACACAAAACCATTGCTCTACATTAAATCCTGTAAGATACTTGATCGGGTTATGTGCAGAATTCCTCAGGATAATAATGTTCGAAGAGTGCCCCAGGTAGTGATTACGTGTCTGGGTATGTGCGTGAAGGATGAGTTGGCTAGCTGTAAAACGCGCCTTGCTACTATAGGCTCATTATAAGCTTCATCGCTATGGTAGCAGTCTATTTCAAGGACTGCTAAAGGTCACCTAGCATCACAATACGGTGGCCTATATGTAACTCATTGCGAAAAAGTATGAAACTAAAACTCAAATCAATATTTTCAGTCCTTAAAATCTGTTATAGTCCACACATAGACTGTATATATAAATGGACATAGATTCAAATAAGAAGTGAGCATGGGCGCACATCCGGCTTTATGGACTCCAATCCACTTTCTATTGAAAAACTGCCTGCTGTCTCCATAACTGTTGTAGTCAGACTCATTATTCTGGTCTTAAAATATTCGTATTAACCCGTAAATCAAGATATAAACATTAATTACAGACAAATCAGGCGTCTTCTTTCCCTGAGGTTGCTCCCACTAACGTTAGCAACAGGTTTGATTGACCCACTCCCCGCTAAACCAGTAGTGCGGGCGGGAAGGGGCATTACCTTCAACAGCCTCTCTCCGGATTGGCTCTCTGGTTGCTATGATACTCGCAGTCGTAAATCCAAATATGAGACTTGGCTCCAAACTCACCTCTCTAAGTGCTAGCCTCGATGAGCTTCATTTGACTGGAGCCGAACATTATGGGTAATGCTTTTATTATGGGAACATTTGGATGACAAATATTGTGTAGTGTGTAAATTGCGTTGGAAATTTGATTGAAATATGTATAAAATCTACATCAATTCTTAGGGCGTTCTCAGTTCACATTTCATGCTTTTGTGTCTGAAAAATGTTTTGTAGATGAAACTGGAATTGAAACTTAACTACAACCAATTTTGAGCTAGTAACTAAAGCACTTAAAGTCCTTTGGTCTGTTATTAGAGGTTGGTCCAGGCAGCATGCTTTTTATTTGTATTTGTGGAGTGGTCCAATAAGAGTCCACGGCTACACTGCTGCGGTCCCTATTCATCGCCATGGTGACCAGGTAAAGTTATAGCCAATTTTGAACTTTACAACCATGTTCTTTTTGACGCGTGTTCAGATTTCTTTTTGTGTAGAAAAGAGAAAAATATACTTTTGAAGAGATAAAAATGGATAAATCGCCTTTAGCTGAGAAATTAGCTTTTTTGTGAGGTTTTTGTGAAAGAAAATTCTCAACTGAGAGAATCCAGTGAGAGTGAGTAATGGTAAGTGCAGTTATTGTCTCCAAAACTAAGGCGCGGAATATCTGATTTCCAACGAGTCTTCCCCAGATTTTTCATGAATTATGCAGTGATATGGGTGTAGGCTAAATCCTGGATATCGATACAAAATCCTATACTTTCTCATGCTCATTATGAACAAGGCAAATATTTTTAACAGACATTCAGATTCACCCACACAGCATAATCTACCATATTTCATTGAGCAAAATCATCTTCCCTCGAGCTCAGAGTGTTTTTTTTCCCCCTGATCCAATACTCGGCCTTTGTGTACTCACCAATACCGATACCAGTCTGATGCCGTGTAGTGTGAAGAAGTAGTTTAAAGCTAATCAATTTTGTTACTGTTATTACAAGGGCAACAAATAAATCTAGTAAAAGTTTCTAAAGAACATCAACAAGAATAAATGAGATTTTGAGACTGAAATGTTAAGAGTCAAATATATAATCGTCCTGATGATGAGTTGTGCTGATTTAAGCACTTTTACTTTTCTCCTTGTTCACTTTGTTCCACAGAGTGACGGGAAAAACACAGTGAGTCCTGGAAAAAGACCTCACCCAAAGAGCACATAGATCATTATGCAGAGTAAACAAAGGCCATGTTTGTGTTGTTGTCGTGTTAGCGCTGTTGTCCGGCTGCATTCTCCGTAGTTATTTTGCCAAGTTCAGCGTCCACTCCAAAGGCTAAATGAAGGAATCAAAGTGCTGACACAAAGTCTACATTTAACCTGCTCTGGGTATTAGCAGTAGCATTAGCCGCAGACGTCAACAGTGGCAGTCCTTCCATTTACAGGTCTTCATTCTGGAAATACAAAGTGGTATTGGAGTATTCGGTGATACAATATCTGAAAAATGTCCTTTTGCGGGAACTTTTGCCGATACCAGTGTCAGTACTGGAACATGGAAGTTAATATACAATGTTCTATACTTTCTTTACATAAACCATATTTCCACGGTTTTGATGTCATCTTTAATTTAAGGGGCTCTACCACATCTTTATTATTATTATTATTTTTTTAATCCTTGGTGAACCAGGAAATAACCCTGGTGCACTATCAGCATGCTAGTTGTTGAGCACTGCTGTTGTGGCTAAACCCCACTCTTGCTTCAGAAAGTTGTGAAATGCAATTATAAAATCCATCCATCAACTTTTTTGTCCACTTGTCCGGGGCCATGTTGCGGGGGCAGTGGTCTAAGCAGGGACTCCCAGACTTCCCTCACCCCAGATACTTCCTCCAGCTCCTCTGGTGGGACCCCAAGGCGTTCCGAGGCCAGCCGAGAAACATGTCCTGGGTCTTCCTGAAACACCTCTCCAGAGAGGCGTCCAGGAGGCAACAGACACATAGACCACGTCAGCTGGCTCCCCTCAATATGGAGGAGCAGCAGCTCTACTCACAGCTCCCCACATGGGACCCTCTCTCTAAGAGAGCGTCCAGCCACCCTGAAGAAACCCATTTAAACACCTGTATTCACACGCTTGTCCTTTCGGTCATTATTCAAAGCTCATGACCATTAGTGAAGGGTACGTACTCAGATTGACGGCAAATCTTTGCCTTTCGACTCAGCGCCTTCTTCACTACAACAGTCAGATACAGCGACTGCATCTCTGCAGACACTGCACCGCTCCAACTGCCAATCTCACACTCCTCAAGTGGAGGAGTTCAAGTATCTCAAGTGAGGGAAGGATGATTATAAAGTCATTGCTGTGAATAATTAGGCTACATTAGGAACAGTTTAAAAATGAATAAAAGAGCTGTTGAACCATCCCTCCTGTCTACTGGGTCACTTATAAATGCATTGATTGTGACAGAATACTTTTAAATCAGCGCTGATTCTTTCACTTTAGAGGTGGATAATATATTGAATTATCAGTAATATTGTTTTTGTGAGTGCTGTTTTGAGGATATGAAACATTTGAATATTGAGTGGACTGTATAAAGTAAAAATCTCTTCAAACCAGGGTAAAAAGTGATATTTTTGAAGTTTAGTGGGTATTTTACAGTCATTTCACATTTGTCTGAAACCTCAACCTCAAGACGTTAAAGCTTTTCTAATGCTAAATATGTTCTGATTCAAAAATAAATCTCGCTTTGAATTCGTGTCAATACCTCCCACTCCACTTTTTATTATAATCACTGGGATTATGTTACGATGCAACAATAAGCAGCTTTATTACTATCAGGGTTTGAGGGGGTGATATATTCTTTACTCCTTTTGTCTTTTTCAACAGCACGCTCTGCATACCCCTCTGGCTTCAAACATCTATTCCATTTTGATAAACAATTGGTTCAGTGTTGGACATGTGAACGGTGAATACAGGATCTTTTGTGTTATTTATACTGTGTTTTAAGTCACATGTTAGTCAAAACGCACATCTAGTCTCCTGGTCTAAACCCAGATCTTAACCTGGGACTGTACTGTGAGAAAAGGACCAAACCAAGTCTACATCAGGTCTTAACCAGGACAAATATGAGCTCTGCCTTAAGCAAACCAATGCCATCTTCTGGGGTCGTCCGTCTCCACCTCTTCCCCTCCCCCGAGCAGGGTTGCCACTCCAGAACAGTAATTACCCCATCCTCCTTTACTGCTAATGAGGAGCTAAAATATGAGCGTCTGGCAACCGCACTCATTTGTGACCCCACCTGCTCCTGGCAGCTCTGAGAAAAGAGGGATTTTCACCGACATGGCACCTTTGAAACTGTGCATTACTTTAACCCATCTGCCAATAAGCAATAATGCACACCAAGCCTTTGACTTAATATACAGCCTGGAAGTCATTTGGATGTCTACTTTCACTGCCAGAACTCGAGCTAATTCAACACCGAAGATCGTATGCTTCTGTTTTGTGTTAATCGTACATTGTCATATGGGGCAGCAGTGGCTCAGTGGTTAGAGATTCACCCATAAACGAAAGGTCAGCGGTTTGATCTCAGCTCGGTCTGTCACAATAATTACTCTACATCGACTTATTGTTTTATAAATGATAGCTAACTAACTTTCGGTGGTCAATATTTACTATGGGTGCTTTTTCTTTGTACTAGTGGCGAATGTTTTGTCATTTTCTGGACTACGATTGGATTTAAGCTAAGAAAGGTTGAATCAATAACTTCTAGGAGTCGTCAAGTACAAATTTATTTACTGCAGCTCATGATTTTTAACAGTATTTTACATGTAGAAAAGTATTTTGGTGGATAATTTGCTTCATGGTCATTGCGTCAGTGGCATAAATTAGTTTCAATATTATCGCTCATTATCTATATTGTCTTAAATGAGCTCTATGTAAGATTTGAATTTCCATAAACAACCTATCTGTGTCCCCAGGTACGAGGTAAACAACAAATCAAATCCAGCTTTTACTGATAACAATGGTGATGCTGATTTATTCTTAATTGCAAAAAACATCGGACGTGATGGCCCATTTATTTATAATCTGGTGTTTTGGTTCTCAAGGTGATTATCCAGTCAGAAAGCAGAATTAGCCTCACATGGGTCTCTCATGTGGTTTGCCAGTTTCTCTCTGATCTGAATCTTCACTACTTAAACCTTAGCACCAGGAGCCAGTCATTAATCAGTGCCTTTGCTGCTCTGCTGTATATGCTGTCCATATACTGACAATGACAAAAACCTGTATGCGTCCTCTATCTGCAGATTTAAGGATTGGAAACGCAGGTTCAGTTGCGATTGTAGTACATTTTTTAAAACTGTACAAGCACAGGCTACATACAGTTCCATTGCGTACTTGGGCAAGACACTTCGACCACTTTGCTTGTGTATAAATGATGTACAGTGCTCCCTCGTTTATCGCGGGGGTCACGTACCAGCTTTATTTTTTACAATTATTCTATATGTTTTTGTCTGTAAAACCCCTCACTTTATACACTTTTCTCACACAGGCGTTAACATTTTCTCACATTTCTCTCTTGTTTAAACTCTCTCAAAGTTCAAACCTTCGTAGGCGTCTTTGTCGGTGCAGAACGTTTCATCGACATTGTGGGTTTTGTCAGGGAGAAAACAAATTGCAAACATACAGCACTTCAGAGTCACACTGCGATCCAACGTTTATGTAAATTTGTCTGAACACATTCTGTACTGTACAGGAGACACGGCACGGAGGAGACTGATGGACAATGGTCTACAGTCCAACAGCCAATCAGGACGCAGAACACAATGCACGTTCATACGATGTAAAAAAAAAAGCATGTAAAATTGGACTAAAAAAATCCACGAAACAGCAAGATATAGCGAGGGACCACTGTATTAGACTGAGCAGCGCTTAATATGGCCATTGTTTATTGGAAGCAAGTGAATAACTTATCCTCCAAGTTTGAATGTTGACTATAGCTAACTCCAAAATGTCGAATTTGACTTAAATGCGCTGTTTCAAAGTCACCTTTTATCACACGGCACACATAACCATCACAACCCAATGCGTGTTTGATAGCCCCAGAGCCATTCCCAGTGTAAGCCAATAGACATTTCCCTGTCATCAGCGCACCTCTTCAGTCCCATTATCATTCTTTATCTGATCGCAAGCAGAACACCGCTCCCCACTGGCGGGAACCAAAGCCGTCCTTACGTTGAAGGTTAGTAAAAAAAAAAAAAGTATATATAGGCAGAAGATTACATTGTCGTCTTTGGGACAGTCTCCAATGTCACACATGAGGAGACAAAGGATTTCATTGCGTGCGTGTCTTTTGAAAGCAATCAGGAACATTCTCCGCTTCTTCCCAAGGTTTGTATTTGCCATAAAATCACCTAGATTGACTCCCAACCCGTAGCACGCCGCTGCAAAAATCCTATTAGACCCCGGAACAGCGAGGGATATTGAAAACGTATTAGCAATAATGATGGAGACCGCTAAATGCATAGCTCTTAATATGACTATTTTAGCGGGAATGATACAGCGAGGCCACAGGAAAAAAGTCATTTATTTCAGCAGATCATGTAAATGTTAATGTTTACTGGTTCTACACAGAATCCCATTAGAAAAGCATTAGGGATGAGATTATAATGATTAACTGAAAATTGACTTAGCGCACCACTTCATTCACTCAGGCTGCTGACCGTCAGGCTGTTTGGAATATCAACCACACAGCGTCATAAACTTCGGGGCTGGGTAGAAATGGGTTTTGAGGAAAATCTTTTTGTTTTAAGCTGTCAGGGTTAACTGGATTTTCCAAAAGTGGTCAGATTAACTTTACATCGCAGTAGTAATTTTACGTTCAGTGTTTTTATTATTGTATTTTCCAATATTGTCTATAGACTGTTTATATAAAAGGACATAGCTAACGTGCTAGCCACCACATTTTGTATAGGAAGTGATGATGGCGGACAGCGGCTCAGTTGGTAGAGCTTTCGTCCTCTGATCGGAAGGTTGGCGGTTCGAAATGAGAGCCAATTGGCGGTCCACCCAAAACGTAACCATCTGAAAAAGCTGTTCTAAACCTGTGCGTGCGCTTAAAAAAATACTAATATCTCTAAAAGTATTAGTCAAGGTAAAAGTAGGAAGTACTTTCAGCTAATTACTTATGAGGTAGTTTCGACTTGGTCAGTTCATTCACGACAGAATTCAAGGATGTCCACTTTAGTTAGTTTATTTTACAACCTTTGAATGAACCATGCGTGTTTCCTTCACTAAGTCACATGTCTATTTCAAAAGAACATAAATCCAATACATACAATAAAAACATTTCATTTCATGTGCAGTCTTTGACATGTTATCTTTTTTTCACTACAATTGCCATAGCGCCTTGTTAAACCCACCACTGCGTAGAAAAGTCTGCGTCACTGGGCTGTAGTACATGTTTGAATGTGGTACTCTAAACACTTCCGTTTGCTCCGTTTCAATGCCATTGTGTGGGCACGGTTGTAAATGTGCAGGAAGTTTACTTTAAGATCAGCATGTTCTTATTAAAGGGCTCATATTACGCTATTTTCTGATCTATCTTATAATGTTTCCTCGACACAAACAGACCTGGAGTTGTGTTTTGCTTCATTCACACGTTTAACACACAAATTCTGCATATTTAGGCTGAGTTCTTCCCTCAAACAGAAAATACTGTTCTACCTTGTGATGTCATCATGTGGCAATAAAGGAAGTGCTCCACTGTGTTTTTAAACTCCACACACCTTCACTAGAATCATTTGGATGATTTCAGTCCTGGAATTGCCAATTTATACTAAGCTTAAGTCAAAAAGTAGCTGTTGACTTGAAAACTACCACTTCATGACATCACAAGGTGGAACAGACAATTTTGAGCTTTGGAAGATGTAAACAGACTAATAATAAAATGTTACTCAAACCATAGACTCTACAAAGACGTGGACTAAGTGAGTGTGACGTCACCCATAGCGTTCAGATCCAGTCAAATGAAGCCCATCGACGCTAGCAGTTATAGTGGCCAATTTGGAGCCGAGTTCCATGTTAGGAATTCCGACTGCGAGTATCATAGCAACCAAACAGCCAATCCGTTGCGAGGCTGTTGAAGGTAACACCCAATCAAATCTGTTGCTAACGCTAGTGGGAGCGACCTCGGGGAAAGTAGGCACCTCATTCGTTTGTTATTAATGTTCATGTCTTGATTTGCGGACACAATAATGAAATAAAAACACCAGGATCATGTAGAGCGGGTTAATACGAACATTTTAAAACCAAAATGACGAGGCTCACTGCAGCAGTTACAGAGAGAGGGGTGACATTTTATAGTTTTTTTAATGTAAAATTATTTGAAGCCAGGATCGATGGAGCCAGAAGTGCACCCAAGCTCACTTTCTATTTAGAACGTGGCGGCTAGCAGATTAGCTATGTCCATTTATTTATACAGTCTATAGCTCAAACATATATGACTGAAATATAACATAACTCCAGGTATGTTTTTGATGAGCTAACAACATTTTAACATGGCATAAAGCTCACAAGAGTCACTTTTGCGTAATATAGGACCTTTAAGAGGACCAGCTTAAAGGTGTTGCTTAAGTGCGAGACTGACTATAGACTTACGACAGGAATAAGCAAAATGAAATATCTTTATTTTCTAAACAGACTGTCAGGAAATTGTTATTAATTGAATAATATAAACAGCATCTGCTTTTTTCAAGAAATCTGTTCACTTCATTAAATTATCTCTGTTGATTTATCTTGCTGTTATCTCTCTCTCGATTCTGAAATAAGTCATACATTTTTTCCAGGAAATTAAAGGTGCACTGCCTTAACTTTATGGAGATGATACTGCTTCTCCTAGATTCGTGGAGACATGTACGTGTTTACTCAAACCCGTGTGAATGAAACAAAACACAACTTCAGATATGTTTTTGAGCGGTAACAACATATAAGATCGTAAAATAAATCTGTTTGAATTTCTTTCTGTCCCAAGAGGCGACTGCTGTTGTGATTTTGGCCTTTAAAAAAATTGATTGAATTGACTTTTTACCATGGCTGAACTGGAAAATGACACACTACTTTTACAATTCAATTAATATTTCTGGGCCGACAGTAGATCAGTTGGTAGAGTGTTTGTCCACTCATTCGACATAAAAAACTTCATTGGTCGAGCGATCGAATCCACTGACCCACAGGCTGGCAGTGCGATTCCAGCTCTCACAGATGGATGCCACCGTTGTGTCCTTGAGCAAGACACTTCACCCACATCGCCCCCGGTGTCTGCTCCACTGGCGTATGAACGTGTCTGTGAATGGGCAGGTAGTTCCTTGATATAAAGCGCTTTGAGTGACTTGAAGATGGAAAAGCGCTATATAAAAATGTAGCAATTCACCGTTCATCACTTATTAGATTTTCTCAGGATGTATTTCATTTCTTCAATTGGCAAAAGATTGAAACATAAATCCACGTTTTGAGACAGACAAATGACTAACCAACGGACTAACCCTCCATAATGACAAAGGAGCTCTGCAGTCGTAATCACCCGACATAATGAACATACATACTGAACAGAAAGCCCACTTATTCCCTTTGACTCTAACATTTCTAAAGAGCAGAAAACTGCAGCCGTAACAGCACTCGTCAGATGAAACATACAGCCAGAGTGGATCAGAAAATGACATCTCCCTATTCAGATGCTCCGATGGCTTTGGAGAGGCGCACTCGGTCGCCAAGGCCCGAACAGAAGGGCTAACCACATGCAGATAAGACGCCCGTGTCACGCGCGGCTGGCACGCAAACGCCAAAAATCATTCACAATAATCTCCACAGTCACTTCTGCTACCCGTGATTCAATACAGTGTGCGAACGATGGGGCCCTGAATTACATTTCCATATTATAATCTCTCGCGAATAGGGAGGCCGCTTCTTCATCAACCCTCCAGGACCGCATGTGGGCAAATGTATTGAGGGGTAAATAAAAGTTCTTAGGGAAAAGGTTAGGAGAAGCTAATGGAAAGGAATGTCTCGTAAATGGCGATAGAAAGTGGTTTGTGTAGGGTTAGTGGGGAAAAAGAAAGACTTGGACTTTGACAAAACAACCATTGTCTGAAAAAACAAATAGTTGCACGATATTTTTGCGGCAGGAAATTAAATATATAAGCAGTTTTAGATTTTTATTTTTTTTTGTCCGATTAGATGTGTTACTGCGATCAACACTTTGCTTTCTACGTTAAGAAAATATAAGATGATATAAGATCTAAAGGTTCTATAGCACTTGTGTCAAACTCAAGGCCCGTGGGCTAAATGTTGCCCTCCACATCATTTTATGTGGCCCTCAACAGGGTAAATTAAAAGATATGATGGTCTTAAAACGGAATTTTATCAGGAGATACGCAGTTACACAGACATATTTTTACATCTAGGCAAATGCATATGCAATATGTGTAACTTGAATAAGTAATAAATACAGAAACAGTTAATGAACAAGGTAAAAAAAAGTAGTTAGATTTAATTATTTTACTGACCCTTTGAGGGAAGCTATTTTGCTGATGTGGCCTTCGGTGAAAATTTGACGCCCCTGTTCTATAGTATAGCAACAGTAGCTCAGACTCTCCACTGATCTGAAGGTTGGTGGTTTGAATCCCGCTCTCGACATGAACATTATTGGTAGAGATGTCAGAGTCATTGACCCACAGGTTGGCGGTGCGATTCCAACTTCCCGTGGGCAAGACACTTAACCCACCCACTTAACATGTGCGTGTGAGTGTGTGAGTAGTTCCTTGACATAAAGCGACTTGAGTGTATAAAAGTGTGACATTAAAATAATCCATCTAGCATTTTTTCAATCTTTTATTTCTTACAATTCCCTTGATTAAACATCCTTACTGTGACCGGACTTCACAGCCTCTGCACAGTTCCGACCTGTGCCTCGGGCTGGCGTTTAATACCATACTGTGGAACATTCTAGGCAAAGCTGTAACATCTCCATGGAGAGAAGCCGGTGGACAGTAAAACTTTAAAATAGACCTTATTCATCTCATAGGGAACATTGTCCTCTGCGTTAGACCCAACCTTCAGGGAGCAGTGGGTGACTTTTATTATATATGTATTAAACAAGGAACAATAAGCCAACTGGGACGAAGAATTTGGGTTTTTTTGCGATCCAACTTTTTCCCAAACTGACATTGTTCTCCTGTTGTACCTAAAACGTGACATCTGAGCCAATGAGCGCGTGTAGCCGGCAGGTGTAAGAGGATTTCACCAACAAAGACCGCTCTAACCTATCAGTACAACACAGCCTTGTTGTTTTACATGTCCAAACCAATGGAACCGGATTTCCCGCTCGACTCCCAACCCCCACATACTTTGAGGGCATTAAGGACAATACCGCCTTCTCCAAACTATGGCCCAAACTCATCAGGACCGGTAAGAGACTTTTCACCCCCCCACAGTGAAGTTAAAAGCATTTGCATTTCACAGGCTCCGCGGAAAACCATGTCTGAATGTTTTATCGACCTAAACGGCCTTTTGAAATTCTGAAACGTTTAAGTCTAAAGTGCCCTTCACGTCTGTCATTCACGGCCGACGTTCATAATAACACGCTCCCAAAAGTGGTTTTCAATTAAAGTCCAGTTAACAAGGAACACTGCGGTCCAGACAATTCAGACGTTTTGCGGTGCCAACTGTGACTCATGGTTGTTTTTTCTTTATATTTTGAGAATAGGGAACTATATTTTTAAATGTAAGAGACATGCATTTAAACCTAACTTATTGATCTTGGTAAATGGTCACATTTTTTTTTTTACAACAAGGCTTTCAAAGCACTTTACATCAAGGAACCACTTACACATTCACACAAACATTCATACGCTGGGGGTGAGGTGGGTTAAACGTCTTGTCCAAGGACACGACATCGGCATTCATCGGTGGGAGCTGGAGTCGCACCGCCAACCTGTGGGTCAGTGGATCTAAATAAACCCCCGTTAGGTTCGTTAGATCTTCACATGATTTAGAGATTGCTATAGTCAAACACAAAAATACACAACTGTTGAAAACAAGGTGGCCATTACGTTTTGCACCACACCCTTTCCACTGAAGGAGAAAAGTTCCATAATGCAGCTTTGATATTATGATCCCTATATAAGAACTGTGTACCAGAGTTTGTCCCTGCATCACAGCCTGTTTGAACGACTTTGGTCACTATTGGCGCTGTGGCGGATGTGATTGTGTTGGTAAATACCCTTTGCTTGGTCTTGTGTTCTGTACAGACACTGTGTGAAGTCTCTGAATCCACCCATGGGTCCTGCTTAGACAGTCAAACTTTCAGCCAAACGCCTTTAGGCCACGACAAATGTTTGTTTGAGGGAACAGAGAGGATTTGGGTGTGCCTCGGGGACAGGGGAACAGACTTCACTCGCGACAACCTAGAATTATACAAGGGCCCGGTCCAGAGCGGTGTGCTTTCAGAGGGACAGTGGTAAATAAAACCAGGCAAACGTAACATATGGAGATAGAAGTGACTAAAAATGTCATTAATCAAAAACATTTGTGGTCTAACTAAAGTAAAGTAAGTAAGAAAGTGTTGATAAAGTTCTGGTTATGAATAAAGTCTTTGGAGATTTTATCAAGATTGTGAAAGGCCTGTGAATATGAGATTTTTCTAAATTTAACCCAGACAAAGCTAAAGTGATCCCACTGGAGGATGCCCTCATGGTTTATATTTACAGACAACTTTTTTTTTTTCATCAAACACACTAAATGTTTCCTGTGTCGTTTTTTTTTTTTAAACGTGGGATGTTTTGGAGCCTTTGTATAGTCCAGAAGCAATTATTCACTCACTAAATTAGTTGACGATTAGCTGAATAATCGATTGGTTGTGATTAATGGATTACCTTGTTTAGTTTGGTACATTGGGTTTTTTTTGCACACTGGATCAAAAATACCCTTTAACCCTAAAATGCAAGATTATCTGTGATAAAGTATGGACACATTTACTAGTGCCTTGGCAGAGGTAAACATTATTGGTCAGATTACTTTGCAAAACTAATGTGATTACCGACTACTGATTACTCCTTCTAAAAGTAACCTAATTACTACTCTTATGACTTTATTTCAAAAGTAATTTGATTACTGATGAAAAATAGCCTTTGGATAATTCTGGCATATTTACAGAAATGTTGATTAATATGGATTGTCCCTGAAATAAATAAATAAATAAATAAAATAAAACTGATGACTCTAACTTACTTTGAAGGAAACACTAACGACTTTCTGTTATAGATCCTAATATCACACGAGGCGACGCCTCCATAAACCAGTATTTGTGATGTTTTGGTTCACAGCTGATCTGCATCTGACACCAGGAGATCACACAATTTTACGGATTTAACACATTTTTGGAAAAAGAAAAAATCAACTAAAGTTACTAGGACAAGTAACTGTATTTAATTATTACATTTTCAATTGTAACTAGTTACGTTACTGCGTTACTAAAAAAGTAATCTGATTACAGTAATCCCTTATTTTGTTGTTACCGCCCAACACTGGAGCGTAACACGTAAGTTACACTGACTATTCTAGGTTTGATTTTGATTATTTACAGATTGACATTTAACTTGACTCTATTTCCAGTTGTTTTGAAATCTAAAAACTGCATATTGATAATATGAATAGCAACAATGTAGTTAAGTGTTTTATTTATTTAATTTTTGATTTTGATATAACTATTTTTCATTTATTTTCCCTCTATGATCAGTTTGTTTTCGAAGTATATTTTCTTTTTCTTTTTGTATATCTTTACGTACCTTGTGTACCTTTCAGCTGCTAAATCCTTTGAACAAAACCCACAAAAACACCAGACTTTCACATCACGTCTCTCCTTACATCTCAGCTGCTGTCTCAAAAAGCCGTTGATAAGATCCAAACCCACGACTGTACCAGCTGTTACCGACCATGAAAAGTTCAGCTGTCGGCCATTTTTCCCGGCTGCCACGGTAACGGATTGTCCACACTTGCGCAGGTAGTCCTCACCTCGCTTGTAAACAGCTTTTTCACCCAGACGCCGGCTTGTGATGCATGGACAATTTCAGAGCCATTTACTAAAACACACCATCTAATGCGAATTAATCTGAGAGCAGCTTGAAAGAACCGGACCCGCAGACATCGGTAATAACTCCGCTACATGGATAGTGTTTGGATTTTCTTCTCGTCATTCCTCACCGCCCTCCTATAGACATACCCACAACATTATGTACTGTACTAGCAAACATCACTCAAGAGAACTCCGATCTGCAAGCCATTACATTCCCAGGAGGTTTCCGGTCATACCTTCGCAATCCTTTCTGTCTGGAATGCCAATAATCGTTATAAGTCATGTTTTCAGTCTAAGCGTCTAATGATATTTTTACTATTTACGGTCAGAGACGGGGCTGTATGCTGATTCATATTAGTTTCTCCCTCTGCCATTTTATCAGCGTGGCGTTTCTCACATCCACATCACTAAATTAATTTTGACCCCGCGCGGCCGTATATCACCGTAAACCGCGCCACACGTCGGCCGCGAGCAGGTTTTCTTTGGCTGTCGCAGTAAAGAATGGTTTATTGATCTCCAGAGCGGACGCTTTAATAAGTGCTTTGCATAACAAGTGTTTTACTGCAGAATAAATCAGCAGCACTTGTCAAACACGTATACCTGCGCCTATGTGGGGATGTGCGAATACGCGAGTGACATGGTGAAGGGACGCGAGATGGATGCTCAGAAATATATCATCAGTGCTGGAAGGTGATGACGTGACAGTAGTAAAGTACTCTTCTTTACTTGAGTACATTTTTAAGTTGATGCTTTTTACTTTTACTTCACTCCATTTGAGAGAACGTATCTGTACTTTCTACTCCACTACATCTTTGAACAGGATTGAAAAGTAAAAGTATTTTTTTATTATTGCTTGAGACCTGCTGAAAAGGCTGAGGGTTTATTTTGATCAAGTTAATTATTTGAGCAAACAAAAATATACAAATAGAAACAGTTAGGGGGGAAAAAATCGATTCAGTTGTTTCAGGTGAACAAAATTCAGAGCAAATCTTTGTCAAAATGTCTTTATTTGATCTCAAAATCTCCGCAAAATACCTTTTACTTTTTACTCTAAGTACATTTTTAAACAGATACTTTAATGCTGTTATTTAAGTAGATTTTTCCATGTGATACTTTTACTTTTGAGTATTTTTTTGCTCTGGCATCTGTACTTAAGTAACAATATTGAGTATTTCTTCCACCACTGTGTCATTCAAACTTCACTTGACTCTCAAACCAGCAGCTGTGGCTCAGTGATTAGAACAATTGCCGCACACCAGAGGTTCAGTGGTTGGATCTCAAGTTATGCTGTCGTTGGGCAAGACACTTCACCCTGATTGCAAGTTTATAAGTTCGGAGTATGAGTGAGTGGTGCTGGTCGACAGGGTCTTGGCAGCCTTGCGTTTGAGTCTACTCCAAGTTTATCGATATGAGGTAGACGTGTTCAAATTAAATATGGCTTTTACTGTTAGTAATTGCAATTCTGATGTATTCTTAGTTACAAAAACACTGGACATGATGGCCACATAATTTGGCAAAATGAGCCTTACATTTGGGTTGTTGATGCTGAAATCCACTGTAAAAGACCTCTCTGAATCTGAATCGTCACCACTTAAACCCCAACGTTTGCAGCCAGTGACTCAGTACCCAATTACTCAGTACCTCTTCTGCTGCGGTATTTGCTGTCCATATACTTAGGATGGGGAAAAAAACATGTATGGGTCCTCTATATGCAGGTTTAGGGACTGGCAAACCAGGTTCAGTAGTACCTTTTGCGCGGGATACTTATAGTTCCTTTAATAAACCATACATCTTCAAAACAAACAAAAAAACCCACAGCCGCTCTGAAGGAAACACCTCCGACTGCATTAGACTGAGGTACAATTGAATCAGGGAGATGCAGAGCCCGACGCAACCCTTTTGAGTGAGATCGATGACTGGAAGGGCTGGTCACGAAGGGTCCCTCTCCCCCCGATGTGAGCGCTACATCCCTGTCCTGTTCACACCCCTGACCCTAACCGTGACCATCGCCGCTGCCTCCGACCTGCCAGCTCAACCCTCCAAGCGGGACAATAATACCATTTCCTGTCAGCCATGAGTGAAAGTTTCTGCAACTTGGGGAGCGTTGATTGATGGTTCTTGTAAATCAATGCTGAGTGTGCTGCATGGGGTTTTTATAGTCGGAGGAAATGGTGAGGCTTGTGTACAACTACCACCATTCTCCGCCAATACTTTCTTTTAGCTTTTTAACAGAAAACTCAAGCAAAAACAGGGTAGACCATAGCAAAAAGAAGAGCTGTGTGTTCAAGTAGCTATAATACAACACGATTGGAATGATATCATGGTTGCAAGAGAGAAACTAACCTGAAACCCGAGGCGCTTACGATTTGTTGATAGAAAATACAAATACGCCTTATATGTAAATGGACAGAGCAAACCTGTTAGCCGCCGCATTTTAAATAGGAAGTGAGCACAAGTATGCGGCTCCACTTCACTTTCTATTGAAAAACAGTCCCCTCTTTCTGTAACTGCTGCTGTCAGAATCGTCATTTTGGTCTTAAATGTTCGTATTAACCCGCTCTACATGATCCTAGTGTTTTTATTTGGCTATTTTGTCCGTAAATCAAGATATGAACATTAATAACGCACAAATCAGGCGCCTACTTGCCCTGAGGTTGCTCTCGCTAGCGTTAGCAACAGGTTTGATTGACAGCATTTCTAAGCACCCGCTAAACCAGCTGTGCGGACAGGAAGGGGTATTACTTTCAACAGCCTCGCTCTGGATTGGCTCTTTGGTTGCTATGATACTCGCAGTCAGAATTCTAAATATGGAAATCAACTCCAAATTCGCCGCTATAACTGCTAGCCTTGATGAGCTTCATTTGACTGGAGCCAAACGCTGTGGGCGACGTCACACTCACTTAGTCCGCGTCTTTATACAGTCTATGTTTGTGACAAGAAGTGAATCCAGGGCAGGTTTTGATTAGAAAACTTCGCAAAACTACAATTGTGAATTAATGGCGTGTTTTCAAAGGTAATATGTAATTATCTTTTACAGCCAACTGGAATAATTATATGTTGGTGATTCCGTGATTCCAGAGCATGGCATTAATAACATGTTTTAGACGTGAAGCTGCAACGGATTAGACTAAATATAATGGCCATGGAAAAGGATATATCTTTAGTACTTTGCTACAATAAGTGGCTGGGAGATGATATAGACTGACTGGATGACCAAAATCACTTCAGTTTTTTTTAAGTGAGTTCATTTTCTTTCTAATAATTTTGTTGTTAAAAATGATATTGTCTCTATTATCAATTTACCGATTAATCTTGACATACATATATTGACGAAGAGATGATCCAAGGAAAGACGTGCTGAACAAGAAGACTATTGAGAGCAGGGAAGTCAACAAGGGTGGACAAAGGGGTCTGTTGTCCCAGGCCCCAGGGTCATAAGGGCAGAATTGTACCCTTTTCCTATTAAATTATATTAGAAGGCGACCCATGTGAGGCTTCCTGCCCTGGGCCCCCAAATTTCTGTTAACAGGTCTGGTTGAGAGCAAATTTTGCCCACTTCTGAGCTAACAAAGCTACTATTTAAGCTAATGCTACTGGTGAATGCTAACTTTCATGTAAAAAGTGTCATAATTGTGGACAATTTTTTTCATTTGAGGTCACACTTTAGCCCTTATTGTGTTGTACGTTTTCTGAGCTCACACACTTGCTGTAATTGGTCAAAAGTTGTTGAAATTCCATTCCAGAGACTTGATGAGCAGATCAATAGTTAATCCTTGCCGAGAAGCGAACTTGAAGTGAACTTTGAGAGCGCAAATTTGATTGGCCTGTTCAAACTCAAAGGTGTAAAAACAACAGGGACGGGAGAATAACTGACAATCTTAGCAACGATTCAAATGGCTCAGTGAAATGTGAAACCAGCCATCATTTTTGTCTTGTGGCTGTGTCGTTTTAATAGAACATAATTTTGGTTCTATTGTTCAAGGTGAAGTTTTGACAGATGAAAATTTTGCTGGGAAACAAGACACACTGTACAAATCCGAGTTGCCAAGGAGAATGTTTTGTTCTCAAACTTTAATCTCGGTTTCGCAATGAGCCAAAGACACTGAAGAGCAATTTTCTACTCAGAACTCTCTCGTTATTTGTATTCAGGTCAAGGTGATTTGTAATGGGAAAATGTGCTTGAAGAATATGTACTCCAAACTATCATGATTCTAACTCACTGTGGTCTCGTAGTTCAATCTAATCAAGAATTAAGGTGAGACACTGCAGGTGAATGGGAAAAAATCTTAAATGTTGAGATATCAATTTGCAACTTCTGCTGTGGTTTACTTATATAAATGTAAGAAAAAAATGTGTTACAAGTTTTTCATCATGTCATGTTTTCATATAAGAACAAGGCATTTTATGTGGAAAATCGGTCCAAATTGAAAATTTTTTGGGACATTCAAAACAGAAACTTGAAAAAATTCAGGTTTAAATTTCATGCTTCTTTTTCGTTGTCATGTTCAATACTAAAAAACATATTATTTATTACTTATGTAGTATTTAAGTAAACAAGATCTGACTAAAAATTTACCTAAAAATATAATTTCGCCTCATTTTTTGGAGTTAAAACTTAAATAAATCAGAATTGGAAATGGATATTAAAAAAAAATCCTTCTGTGCTTTTCGTCAAAGCCTTGTTAAGTCTGAGATTGTACATTTTGGTGTGTGTAGGTGCTACTTTAAGGGCTGATCCTTATGTCTCTATGGGAGGAAAATGCATTTTGACAAAACGGTCTTTGAAGTTCCAATGGCCCATATAACTCCATAGAGACAGGTTGATTAAATTAAAAATTTTAAACATCTTTCAGTGCAGAGTGGACAATTTTGTTGTTTCCACATGAAAGCCTGTTGCTAAGAGACCAAACTGACCAAAAAAAAGAAAGAGTTTTGCCTGTAGCGTCTCCCCTTAACTAAATGCATTTTACCTTCTCACCGTAATTGACTTTTCCATTTAAAAAAGGTAAAAATGTTTCTTAATATTAAATGTTTTCCTTGTTTTAATTGATAACAGTCTTTATCAGTCTCTTCAGTATGTACTTGGCCAACATAGATCCTGACTCTAAACTACAATGTGTTTTTTACGAGTAGTTACACAGCCTTGTACTTAACTTGATAAATGTGATGAAGTGTGTAGTGTAATAATATGTGATTGTATTGTCTAATAAGGCTGCACATTCGATTGCAATCAGATCGAAAATGAAACTTGAATGGCAAATGTCAAACTGCAAGAGCTGCAATTATTTGAGGAATATAACTCACTTTAGAAATCTGTTCTTTTTATGGGGGAAAAATGGCTCTACATCTCTTCATGATTCAGTCTTCTGTCAAACGTTAATCTTTCTTGACTTGTTAGAAAAAACGTACACATTGAACGGAATCCATAGTTCACTGCAACTGCAAAACGTGTTAGAATATTTAAATCAGACCTGTTCTGCAAACATTTTCAGAACTTTTAATCATGTTATAGTTTTTTCCTTCTCATTTACCCTCTCGAAGTTGTATTCAGAGTGATTCGTGCATGTTTGCGTAATCTTTAGTCACTTATTTTGGCACAAATATTTTAAAAAATGCGCTTTTCGCTAATGTGATCTGCAGCTATCCATAGGAGGCGCCAACAGTTTCAGGGATTTTTGTTGTGATGATGTTTACGGCGACATCAGCTCCTATTGTGCACCGCAGTTTTCTAACACAGACTTGTTTCTTTTATTAAGTCGTTTAAGTTCAATATTGTAATTTAAAATGTGCAAATTTTTACCTAATGATCCACTGGTGTCGTAGATTATAACTATAGAGAAGACACAAGCGCAATATGGCTTCTTTAACATAGAATATATGATGCCAGAAATATCTTAAAATGAGAGCTGGTACATTACAACACCGAACCCCTACAACGGTCACAAGTAATGAGACAAATTTGATCAAATTTTATCGCAAAGTTGTCTCATTATATTCCAAGCAGGTCCTATTATCACATTTTACAACGCAATTTTTCATGATTACCGATTATTATTCAAAGTGCACCGGCTCATTATTCCATTCTTAAGTAAACGCTTTGCAAAATGGTAGCTATTACACCAACGTTTAACTAACCTCCTTGTGCTTTTTTACACAGACACAGACACACACATCACACACACCAAAAAGGCAGTTATAATCTTCTTCACTGACTTTTACGCATCAAACCCAATCTGAGGGAGTGTAGAGGCATTATCAGGCCCCGGGACAGATAAGGGCGTGCGTCGTGGGGCCAAGAAGTACGGTAAAAATCTAAAGGTCATCGGCGCTTGACCACACACAAGGAAGGTCAAAGAACGTGACGGCTAATCCGATCACAGAGAGACAAGCGCGTATAGTTTTAGCACGCTTTATGGGTAGTTGGGTACTGGAAGTTTGATTTCAAAAGCTGTCTGTTGGATTTTAGATCTGCATTCTCCTGAAATGAGTAAATAGTTTTCAAGGGTAGTCACCTGGACGATGTTTTTGAAACCTTGGTCAAAGCCTTGGTAAAAAAAAACAACCCCAAACATACAAAGCCAGTCGAATTCTAATCAGGTACGTAACAGCTGTGAAGAAGAGGCTGCCAGAGCACAATGGCAAACTATCTGAAAACTAGTGTTGCAAATAAACAAGTCCAGAGCAAGTACGCAAGGTCATGGCAAGGTTCAGGGCGGTATTGTCCAGACCAGTGAAACCTTTCTAGAAGTAATAGAAGTAAATAGAACCTAAAAAACTCTTTCCTAAAGTCAGACATGCATGGTTTTATCCCTGAAGCTCATCCATGTTTTTAAAGTTTGCACACATCTACCATATGCATCTTTCAAGTTTGGTGATGGCTAATTCTTTTTGTCTTAACTTCATACGTAAATTTAGCTTCATTCACTCGTAGTTGTTGTACGGAAGCCCTGAGCGGCAAGTGGGGGGAAAAATGGCTCGTCATTTGGGCTCCATTTCCCGCCTGTGCGAGCTTTTTTTTAGCCTTTGGTGCAAAAAAGGCCTGCGAGCTCACATCAGAGGGGAAAAAAAAACCTTTAGAAAATGGAACCCAAATAATGTGCCGCCTCTTCTTTTTTTTGGCCATTTGTATCTTTGCCTTGGTGAAAGAAGGAACCAAGTAGACGGAGCTAACGGTTCAAACTGAATCATGTTTCTCACTGCTCATGGTTCAAAATCAGGTACAGCACCTTTAGAATTACTTTTCAGTGTGTCAGCGGGTGCAGGTAACGTCTACTGGTATTTTTTATACAGATTCCATGTCAACCTAGGTTATAGTATTTGTAGCCATGTTTTTACTGTGGATCCAATACCGAATCTATCAGGTTAAGTGCCGTGAACATGCGTATATTTCCTGTTTTCATATCTCGCCTGTTGTCCACTTGGGACTAACTCCACTGCAGTAGACCTCTGGCTGTTTGCTTTCCTCTGGACTCACACTACGGACCATTTACTCCTTGGACGTGCTTTGTTTGTGCGGCTCGGGTCATTCCCAACAAATAAATAAAAACCGCGAGAGCTTCTGACAGTGCAGGTCTCCACGGCACTTTATCACCAATGCCAACACAACAAAGCAAACCGGACCACCCCCTCTCCTCCCACTACTCCCCTCCGCAAAATCCTGCTTTGTAAAGATGAAAGATGAGTATCAAGCTAGCACTCGCGCGCGCCGAAAAGGTCAGAAATATTAATTGCGTTATCAAGTTTGATTAATTCTTCTATATGTTCGTCAGATGGAATTATGGGTAATGTACGCTGCCAAGCTTGTCCAATATTGGTGGTTTTATGGAGGAAAAAAAGTGAGCGTTGGCCAGAACTGAAAGTGGACAATCCAGTTCAGTGACCCCAGGATTGGATAAGGGCATTTCGTCACCACGGTGGGTCCTCCGCCAGTGTCATTGACCTTTGAACCCGGCCGGGCATCAGGGCTTCCTGTAGCCAAATGAAGCTGGAATGAGTGTCAGCACCTTGATTTAAGATACAGAGCTCTGTGAGGTGTTTTAGAGATCAAGTAATTTTGGAAAAGTCAACCCGGAGAAGATGGTAGGGATAAAAAATAGTCTTTTATCTTCTTGTGAAAAAATTGCTCTGTATATATTTTGTTTTTAGTGCCTGAGATAACTTCCTGAGTAGATTTAGAAGGTTAGGTTAGCAGGTTTCATGCAGAATAAGACTCAATAGAGGCAGTATACATTGTTGTTTCGAGAAAGTTGTATAACATCATAATAGTGCATGGGATTTAAAGCACTTCACACCAGATTTTTAATAGACACAGCTGCCCTGAGGCTGACTGAAAGAAGCGAGGCTGCTAATCTGCTAACCTGGCCAGCCAAAACCACAAATCTTTACAAGGACGAGTAGATCTAGAGCTGTATCCTGTCTCACCGATATCAAAGGGCGTGATTGACAGGGGGATCAAAGAGACGCAAGGTCCGTTTGTGTCAAAAAATAAACATGGCTGCTTACAGTATATGTCAAAAAAAGAAATTAAAACAACGACATAAAGGACTGAGAAAAAGCGCAGATTTTTGTAGAATCAACATTTGAAGCACCATACTTTCATTAGTCTAAGGTAAAAGAAGTTATATTTTGTTCTGAGAATTTTGGAGAGGAGACGTCTTCTGCATTTGAGAGACACAAGATACAAATTAGCTGTTGTGGTTGGATCGTCTCAAGCTTAGACAGAGAATTTTCACCCTCTACTGTCCAGTCCTAGACCCTCCCAGATTCATTTGGACAATGTTTTTGAAACCTTGGTCAAAGCCTTGGTAACAAAAAATAAATAAATCTAGTCGTATGCGCAACAGTCGTGAAGAAGAGCATAACAGAAAACTAGCTGAAACTAGTCCAGCAAATAAACAGGTCCAGAGCAAGTACGTAAGGTCATGACAAAGGTTCAGGGTAGCGTTGTCCACACCACTGAAACCTTTCTATAAGGAAACAGAACTTAAACAAACTCTTTACTAACTCAGACACCTTGGAATATGTGAGCACCTATGTTTTTATCCCTGAAGCTCCTCCATGTTAACAGTCCACACACTTCTGCCATATATATTGTTTCGTAACAGCGATACAAGTTTTTTTTTGCACTAACAGGAGGGAAAAAATAACAAGAATTTTGGAGAAGAGATACAAATGAGCGACTGTGGTTGGACCGCCTCCAGTTAGGACGGAGGACTTTCACCCTCATGTCCGGTTCTTGACCCTGTTGGATTCTGTAGACTGTAGAAGGGACTGGCTGATCAGGCAACCAATCTGCACCGTCAGCTCCGCCAACTGACACGAACCATCACTCACTTTCACACCACATTAGGCCATGAAGATGAGGATGGGACCTGCACAGAACTCTCACTGTAGAACTGCACTAGAAACAGTTCCCAGTGATCAGTAACTTCAGAGATCGTACGTTTTCGTGGTGCTACGGCCTCACGTAATTAAAGCCTTTGCGGATTACAAACTCAGTTCAATTGCACTAAATCTTGCAGATCTGTTATTGATGTTAAAACGCTACATCCTCAGTCCTTGAATACAGATTTAACTGTGAATTTTGTCTCATCATTATTGCACGAAGCAGGTTTTGGCCCACAGCTCTCTTACTACAAACTACATGCACTGAAACAAGAGCCAGTTCTCTCAGCTCATAATGAGGCCCACTGCACAGGCTTCCAGCGACGCTCCAGTGCTCACGTGAATTACACTGTTCTACCTTCCTCCTTCATTTAACACTGCTCCACCTCACTCAGGCACACAGGAGCAAGACACATGACTTTTTCATGTTGTGTGGCCACTGCTCAGGTCAGTCATTCTCTGAGCAGCTGGAATGACGATGTTAAATGTGGAGCAAGCTTTTGTTTCCTTGGCATTTAACACAATCTTATGCCATATGTTAATATGTAATTTAAATATAGGGATCTTAATTTTCTAAAAAAAAAAAAAATCTCTAAGCAAAGAATATATATCTATATCTATAGTTTATCTATCTCCATATACACTGCCGGGCCAAAAAAGAAGTCGCCACCTGGATTTAACTAAGCAAATAGGTCTGAGCCTCCTGCAGTTGGTCCGGTCGAGGTTCAGCAGAATGAGGTCAGCTGACACCTGAATATACTGAATGACCAGGTTGTTCCATCAATGGATTTTTTTTCTTCCCTGATGACACGGGCATATTCCAAGATGACAATGCCAGGATTCATGGGGCTCAAATTGTGACAGAGTGGATCAGGAGCATGAGACGTCATTTTCACACATGGATTGTCCACCACAGAGTCCAGACCTTAACCCCATTGAGAATCTTTGGGATGTGCTGGAGAAGCTTTGTGCAGTGTCAGACTCGACCATCATCAATGCAACAGTGATTGGTGAGAAATGAATGCAACACTGGATAGAACCAAACCTTTTGACATTGCAGAAGCGAAATCGAAACAATTTCCACAAAGCTAAAGGCGGAACAACCAAATATTAGAGGGTGTGACCTTTTTTTTTTTGGGTGGCGACTTTTTTTTTGGCCAGGCAGTGTATATTCTTGGGTCGATGAACCTAGTAAAACCTTATTCTATTTTGAATCTATAAAGGTACTCGATGAAACTTTTCTGGTAGGATAGAGAATCTGCCATTGCTTGCCTGAAATATTTCACAGTGTCTTTCTCGATAAACAGTTTGCCAAGTTACAGGCCAGATCTATGGAAAAGGGAGACATGTTTTCCAATGTATTAAAATGTCCATAGTTGAAGGAATGAAAGAAATCAGTTTAATGCCATACTGTGGAACATATGACCAAGTAATGATGACACAAACAGGTAACTTTTTCCAAATGAAAGCTCTTTCTATAGACGATCTTGCATACCTTAGTCAGATATGGTCCCATTTTCTTTTCCACTCAAAGCATTTTACATCAAGGAACCACTCACTCATTCATACACCAGATTACGCAGACACTGGGGGCGGGGTGGGTTAAGCGTCTTGCCCAACAACACAACAACAGCATTCGTCTGTGGCAGCTGGAATCACACCGCCAACCTGTGGGTCAGTGGATCTGATGATTATGTCAAGAGGTAGATTCATATCACCAACCTTCAAATCAGTGGACAAACATTCTACCAACTGAGCTACTGTTGCCCCACTACTGTCAGATATTTTAATTTTGTGTAACCTTTTGCTTTAAAGATTAACATTTATTACTTCTTTTGGGACTTTATATAGGTCAAACACAATCATACATTATTGTAACAGCGGATAAGTTCAGCTCTTAAGCGTAATATTTTGTTAAAATGTTGAGGTCCCTCGACTCCTAAACCGACTTTAGTCCCAGTTTCGCCTCTGTTCTGCGGGTTACGACCCAGCTGTGTTTAAAAGGAGACTAAAGTGAGGTTGGATCCCTTGATTTATTATCAAGTGCTTTTCTGCCCCTAATGAGATACAGGAGCAGGGACAGAAATTATTTTACTCCAGCTTTCTTAAATGTGGTGTGAATATCTGGGGAGTTGGCCGAGGCAGCCTTGCTCATTTGCACAGAAAGAAGCCAGTTAAGGTACATTACGAGTGACTGGGACGGGATCTCGATGTGCGCCCCGGAACATGACGAAAAACTAATATATCCAATTTAGCTAGTGGAAGCTTTGGGATTGCCCGGGAGGAACTAACCAGGGAGAAGGGCTCATTCCTCATTCTTTTCCTTTCTTCACAACAATTGGAAATTTGGAAAATGGACCGAAACAGAAACAGATCCCTAAGTGCTCGTTCCATGTTTTCAAACAGTTTTTTTTTGCAGTTATTTCGTCATTAGCGCGTAGCAACAGATTGTAGGAGAGCAGGTGGTACTGATCAAAATACACCAGGAAAAACTTGGCACAAATTGGGTGTTTTCAGAAAGCATGGCAAGTTTATTAGATTGAGATGCATTGGTTGGTAGTAAACTAAAAGTACTCCAACAGCACTGCACTTATTTTTAGGTAAGGACAAGAATAGGATTGTGCATTTGATCACATTTGAATCATGTTGTGATCATATAGTTCTAAATCATCCATCAGCTTTAGGATTTTTGATTGACAGTTTTACGGCTGTGGAAGTGTGTGGTTTGGAGCACAGTTCAAGCTTTGGAAGAAGAAAGAAAAAAATATTTAATAAATGTACTGGAAAGAATGACTTTGTTGAAGGTGATCTTGTGCATTCTGATCATAGACTGTATATATAAATGGACATAGCTAACGTACTAGCCGCCACGTTCCAAATAGGAATGAGCATGGGCGCGCTTCCAGCTTCATTGACTCTGGCTCCAATTCACTTTACACTGAAAAATTGTCACCCCTCCCTCTATAATTGCTGCAGTGAGCCCTCTCATTTTCTTCTTAAAATGTTCGCATTAAGCTGCTCTACATGATCCTTGTGTTTTTATTTCACTATTTTGTCAATGATTTGAGATATAAACATTAATAACAGACAAATCAGGTGCCTTCTTTCCACGAGGTTACTCCCGCTAGTGTTGGCAACAGGTCTATTTGACAGCATTGCTAAGCACAGCCTCGCTCTGGATTGGTTCCTTGGTTTCTATGACGCTTGTGGTCGGTCAGAACTCCAAATGTAGAACTTGGCTCCAAATTCGCCCCTATAACTGCTATCCTTGGTGAGCTTCATTTCACTGGAGCAAATGCTATGGGTGATGTCAAGGACGTCACTAGACCCATTTTACTGAGGCATGTGCTCCAGCATGAACGAAGCACCTCACAAATCATACACGCCTCATACAAAGATCCTCACATGGACAGAGTCGTCCTGAGCACGTAAACGCTGTGTCAGGTCTGCTCCTCACTCCTGCAGGATCCGGCTGCTTTAGTCCCAAACTCTCCTTGAAGAAAAGGTGACCCCCATCACTACATGTTTGGACACTTCTTTATACAGTCCTGATGGGCCTTATTATTTAGAGCCATATTTATTTGTTTGTAATATGAAAAATCTAACTGAAAATGGTGAACAATCAGTACAAGGAAAAAAGTTATTTTACTTGTACAAAAATATCAAGAACTATTCTAATAGATTTGACGTGTCACTTCAAAGAGGTTAATTTGGTCTTCCAAGAAGATGTGAAACAAACAACATACTGGTCTATTTTTATTTTATTTTTTCTTCAGACCAAAGTTTCGTTCGTTTTCATACGTGATAATTTGAACTGTTCACTGCAGACCTTCTGTTTAAAAGGACATTTTTTCAGGAACATTCTTATGCTGTAATTTTTGAGCTACTGTGTCCAACTAATTTCCCTTATGGGTCACTGCAGTTTTTCTAAATCACAGAAACAGGTACCATCCTATTCTATATTCTTCCTGACCATTACTGAGGGCTGCGTGATATGGGAAAAAATATTGATCTGATCGTCTTCCATCTTATTGAAAACACAGAGGTTGACTTCAGGCATAAAAACCATGGGGTCAGGATCACTACAGTTTTTACTATTGACTTCTATATTATTGACAGAACCAATAATTCAGAAGAAATACACATTTAAAGTTTGAAATGAGTTTGTGCAACATATTAAGTTTTCCACAATCGACAGAAACACGTGTGATGTCCCTGCACTAAATTAGGTCTCAAGTTTCGCTCAAACGGTGACAAAATTATCGTTTATTTTCTATAACTTGGAATATAATAATAAAAATACCAGAGGAGAGAAAGAGGAGAAAAGGTGAGGAGCTGCCGCTGGATCAGAGAGACCCGTCGATGGAAGCACTTCCCTACCATTTCCTCACAATCCTTCGATCCAGACACCACAGTTTGCAGCCATTTTGAATCGCAAGTTTTCCGGATGACACAAACATCTCCCGGATAGTTTTTCCTCTCCGACTCTTGACCTCCTCACCTCTTGACCGGGCATTGCCGCAGCTGGGCATAATCTGACAGGTCGCTAATACACCCAAATTAACATAATGTCCGACCATTAGGAACAGTTGACCTTTGAACCTTTGCACTGACAGTGATAATAATAAGCCAACACAGCAATGGGGAACACAAACGCTCACGCACTTTGAACTGGAGTCAGCTTTACACCGCGCAAGTTCATTTTGTTGCCATTTTAATCCACAAATGATGGGAGCAAGGAGCGGTCAAGCTATTGTCCTTTTACCTCCCTCTGCTCCTACTGTCCAGACAACCAAATCCTTCTAAGACCTTGAAAACATTACCACACAATATATACGCTGATCCTCGGTGACGTTTCATTCAACCCAAACGCCCAACCCTTCCGTTTTTGCCTCTTTCTAATTGAAGCGGTAACCAATACAATTACGGTGAGAATCATGGCAGGCTGATGTGAGGACGGATTAGCGGGATTAGGGAGATAATCTGCTGACCCTCTGGCCCGGGCGCCGTATGAAGCCGGGGAAGGCAATTTTAAAGAGAGGGGAGAGAAGGGGAGAAGATAGGAGCGCTTTAATGAGCAAGCAGAAGGAAGCCTCATGACCAGCGCCAGACTAACACCCGGGATTATGTTTACACAGGAGTCAAGCCTGGGACCGCACAGGCTGCACGAGGTGGGCGAGAAACATGGACCTGCATCATGGGTATTCAGTTTTGTTTGTTTATGTATTACAGTACAACCTTGACAACGCACAATCCCCCTCTCATCTCGGAAGATAAACTGTGTTGGGCCTGGTTAGCACAGCGATGGGAGACCGCTGGGAATACGAGGGGCTACGGTGGGGAATATTGGACTGTTGTTGTGTCCTTGGGCAAGACACTTCAGCGCATTTATTCTAGGAAAGGTTTGTTTGTGTGTGTGATTGGTGATGATGGACTGAGCGCAGGTTGGCAGCTTTGGTCTCTTCGGTGTATGCCAGAACCTCTGCGCTAACAAGCTCACTGTTAGCGTCACTACTTCCTGTAGAGTTTTATCTCTATGAGGTTTTTGCCGAGTCACGCTAAAATGGATAAATCTTTAAAGATGAGGTAGTGGACAGGGAGTTATGGGTGGAAGTCACTGACAACATGTTAAAAACTACACAAATACAATTAATACTTCACCAGAGGACACTTCTGTGTTTAGAAAGAGAAATGTTTGGGTCTCAATGCTAACGCTAATGCTAATTTTGAGGCATAATCACTATTAAAACACCACAAACTGAAGTATTCTACATATAAAATAATTGGGTTGTCTTTATTTGAATTAATTTGAATTTTAATAGGTTGTTTATTTGATGTTATCTGACTGTTAGCTTTGAGACACAGTGAGCTAGCTAAAGTGCCACTGTGTACAGAGTCCATAGAAGCTTTCCACCACCAGATGTGGATTGAATGAACTTTCCAATGTGAAGCGTCTTGGGAGTGTTCAAATAGAGCAATACAAACCAACTGCATTATAATTAAAGACGTCAATGTGAGTCAGTTGAGTTCATGTTTATTTAAAGAGTGCACAAATGACTAAGTATTTCAGACAAGTGTTAATTCGTTTAAATGTTAAATGTAGTGAAAATGAATCAAAGTCATAATTTTACTTTTGAATTTTGTGTTGTTGTTTTTTTGTTTCCTCAAAGCCGAAGCTTGAACTCGAAAACTAACCCCTCAAATCATATGAAAAGTACTTTTAGTTTTCGGTGAAGTTCAAAAATGTAGTGGAGTCAAAGTAAAAAGTAGAGTAGTAGAGATACCTAAAAATTCTACTTAAGTACAGTACTTTACTACTTGTTCTTCATTACCTTCCACAACTGGTCGAGTCCATATCGAGTCATTATTATTATGAAGACTCACATAAATTGAGAGGAAGTTGGACTCCGTGGTCTCCGTTGCTCACTGTAGAGTTACTTGTTAATATAGTGGCTATACAAACTTACAGATGGTGGTGGATCGTAATGAAGTAAAAGTAGTAAAGTACTTTAAATATGTAAGTGCTTTTAAAGTAGATACTTTTTACTGTTACTACATTTGAGAGCAGTATCTGTACTTTCTACTCCACTACATTTTTGATCAGGACTTAAAAGTAAGTAAGTATTTTTATTACTATTTGAGCCATGCAGATTTTTATTTGTAGTATTTTAATTAGCTTTGAGCAAACAAAAAAATTACAAATAAAACCAGCCAGAAAAATACCAAAAACGATTGTTTAACAAACTTCAACACAAATCTGAATCAAAATCACTACATTTGAAACTTTATACACGAAATACTTTTACTTTTTACTCTTTAAGTACATTTAATATTTTTACAATTTAATATATTTTTAAGTATTTTTTTCATGTGATACTTTTACTGGAGTATTGTTTTGTTCCTATATCTCTCCTTTTACTTATAGAGCTGATATTGCAACCTATTCATTGTGACGAGTTTGCAAACAACTGTTTTGAAGACCAGGATTTCATCCCACTCCCCTCATGTTTTCTCAAATCTTTGATATGTTGAGTCGCAAAATGAAATAACATACCCCTATACAACATCACAAGAGTATATACATCCCCTTTGAAAATAAAACGCCACGACAAGATCCAGCAAATGCATTATTACTTTTTGTTCTTGAGCACCCGCTACGAGGCGTCAGAACACTCCAAACGGCTTAAACGCCATCTGAACATTTAGCAAACAATGCATCTGTACTGTGGCTCCCTTTGTTTAGATCCCTCCCTTTTTTCAACCCCTCTTTCTGTAAGTAAAGTACGGCCGACCCTTATCTCAAACCAAACGACCTGTCAGGAGGCACTAGACAGAACCACCACTCGCGGTAATAGCGGCAGTGTTCTGGTAACTGCTGTTGATCCCCAGCTCCACCGATCAATGGGACAAGATGGAGGGGGATGCGTAATGGGCGTTTGATGGCTTTAAGTGAGGCCCGCTGTAGAAAGAACAGCTAATGATGTAGCAATGAAAAGCTTTCTTTCAGATAAAAACACTCTCTTGACACATTTTGTTCTTTTCAAATAATTCGCCAGAACGTTGCAGGGAAAAAAAAAGTCATTCACGTGGGATCAGGTTTGAGGTTTATCAGGTTATAATGTCTTTGTTTGTAAGGCTAAGTTCATGGATTGCTGTTTGACGGTGCACGTTTTGTAATTTTCTTTTCATCTTACCAAATAATGATCCGCAAAATTATTTTTTTTTTGTGAGAAAAATGAAGGAACTCTGGAAGGAGCAGTTACACGGTTGGTTAGAAATTTTCAAGTTAGATATTTTGGATTTTAAAACTTTTCTGAAATTTTTCCTGTATTTTTAGGTTTTAAAGTTTGAGCGACAGTAGCTTAGTTGGTACAGTGATCTGAAGGTTGGTGGTTCGAATCCCGCTCTTGACATAAACATCACTGGTTGAATGGTCAGATCCACTGATCCACAGGTTTTTGGTGCGATTCCAGCTCCCACAGATGGATGCTGTCGTTGTGTCCCTGAGCAAGACACTTTACTGGTGTATGAATGTGTTTGTGTGAATGGATGAGTGGTTTCTTGATTCTTTGAGTGCCTTAAATGTGGAAAAGCACTGTGTAAAAATATGACCATGTGACCATAAAGTAAGCGTTTTAAGGTGCTGTACCTGATGTTTTACTAAAATTGAAAAACTGCAATGGTCCAAAGCTTTTCCGCATTTCTCTTATGCACAAGGAGCATCCAATAAGTTTATAAAGTTTAGAATTTAAAAGTCAAGTATCAATCAAGTATTCTGTATTAAAAATCACTTCATGTGCTTTGAAATGCCTTTTAAAAGTGCTTTGTTTAGTTTGAGAGAAGATGGAATTGGTCATGTCTTCCAGTCAGGAGACCTCGATCTTGTGCTTGCAGAGTTGTCCAAAGTAGATTTCTTTCTGATGCTGCTGGTGTATATATTTTCTACCTCTGAGTATTTTATTTTACTTTTAAGCATATCTTTCTTAACTTTGCACATGTCTTTATTTGTATTTATTCAGTGTTTTTATGTTGCACTTAATCACCAAAGTAAGTTCCTAGTTTGTGAGCTGTGTTCACTGACGATGGCAATAAAAGTCTTCTGATTCTGATTCAAACCAAAATCTGTCTCCTGCTTTGATCGCTCCACATTTCCTTCGATCAAGTTTGAATCCATAGTTTGAAGATCTAGTTTGGCTCCTTTGGCTCTGGGTTCAGTGTTAACGTCTTGATTACAGAACAAACATGGACGACGTTTGCCTCAATAACTGGTGTATCTTCATGACTTTTCCATCTAGTTTTTAGATGGGATGTCTACTTTAAACAGTAGGTTAGCGCAAAGTCTCTGTTACCGTTCACCTACAAGTGTTAATGAGTTAAAATCTCCTCTTTCTCAGCTTGTGTGTCCTCGAGAGCTGTGATCATCAAACGACTTTAATCTGCTCCTGTTTTCCACTCGCATGACGTGACATCTCTTTAGTTGCTTAGGCACCAGAGTCATAGCAACACTACAGAGTTTAGGGAAGTGAGTGCTGTTTTTTTTTTTTTTTTTAGCCACCCCGTAAAACCTATCCAATCAAATATATTTTACAATCCTCGTTATTTGATGCAAGATTTGAAAAGTCATAATTTTCACTGCTAGAATTATCCCCAGGTCAACGTTGTAAATATGGATTTGTATTTTATGCTCTGGTAAAACAACAAAACAATCTATTCTATTTGCAAATATTAGTCTTTCTCTTGTAAAAAATGCCGCAGTAAACGGTTTTATTACAATCTTTCAGTCCGTACACGTGTCCACTCAGCCTTTATCACTTTTTAAAAATCTATTTTTTCCAATCAGACCATGGTTAAAAACATTTTTGGACTAAATTGGTTAGACTGTCAGACCTTAGAACAGAAACAGGACTGGGCTTGGTTAGTTCTTGTGTGAGAGATTGATGGGAATAGCTTGTGCCACGGTGGGTGGTGCAGTTGTTGTGTCTTTTGGCAGGGCACTTCACCCACATTGTCTTATATATGTGCCTTAATATGGTGTCTGCGTGAGTGTTGGTGATGGGCGAAAGGGCTGATGGATTAAGAATGAGCAAGTGAATAAATATCCCACCAAATTGTAAAGTAACCGTATGTGTCCTATGATGGAAATTTAAGTATATTCATGTTGTGAAGAAAGTATTCTTATCGTATGCCTTTAAAAGCATTTGATCTGTGTCAGTCTGTCAGACCCAGACTAGATATTGACATGTGTGAAGGCTCTGTCTCCATCCCACAGGAAAGTCATTGTTGTTCTAAGTGTCTGTGTAAAAGTTCATTATCTCACGGTTGCGAAACAAAAGTCACTGCTATGAAATGTATGTAGCTTTGTCATTCTGGTATAAATACTCATAGCTCGGATGCTCTGGGGGGACTGGAGGATGGAGAAGGGAGACTAAGGAACAGGGGGAGAGATGTTCAGAGAGACTTGGGACACCGAAAGGGTACCAGTCTGTCCTGTCTGTATCTGCTGTAACAAAGAATAAACATTTTCTCTGTATTTCTGTCATGATTCCTGTCAGTCCTGCCCTTTTTTTCACTTTCTCCCCTCCCTTCTGTGTGTCTGCCTAGAGCTGGGTGGAGATTTGGGCTCCTCTTGTGCACACCTGGACCTAATCTGCAATCAGCTGCACCTGGATAAGAGGAGCCAGGACCTGACACCAAACGCCAGATCGTCCGCGTATCTTTGTGGTGCACTTTGCTTGGCTCAGTTCATATTTTTTCACTTTCTGACTCCTCCTTACTTTTGCTCCTCACCAGATCCAGCTCCCTGGACCCGCTCAGCCCTTCAGTCTCCGACCCGGCTCTTCTCTCCCGGTACTGTTCCATCTCTTCTCAGACTCTGCTACTCCCGCTCTACTCCTGGACCACAGCAAACACTCCTCTCTCAACTCACCGATGGATCTACCGTCATATTGCCCTTTGAAAATTCTGTCTCTTTGTTTTTTCCTGTCAGTCGTTATGACAATTTCAAAACTCACCGGGCTTTCCAAATGGATTACTTTTCACCTAGAATTGTAAATTTTCCACAACAGTCCCTAAAAACTCTATATAAAACTAATTATTATTATTACTATTACTTTCATTGTGAAGTTTCTAGGCCCATGTTTGTATGCTCATGCCTCCTAGTGCTTTTTTCTATCCTCTTTGTTCTCCGCAACCCAATAACCTCTAGTGTGATTCTTACACTGCCTGCCTTGTGCTGAGTCAGGAAGTTGCCTGAGGCTTTTATTTACCGTTTCCATGGCGCGTGTTGTTCTACGCTCTATGACAATGAAGATGGACTCTCTCTCTATCACACACCCTCTATCTACTCTCCCAAGGACTCACTTTCTCTTTGTTTATTTGTAACTGTCTGGCAAAGACATAAAGCGAACCGTGCTTGCGAGTATGTCCAACCATTTTCGCCAACCAAATGCTTACATGATAATACTCAGTGATCGTTTGTTATTAAGTAAATTTGTGGACTTGCTGAGTGGCTGTATACCATCTGGATTCTCCTTCCAACACGAAAAAACAAATTCTCTCTGTCCACTTTCCTTTAAGATATTTACCATATACAAACAAGCCCAGGCAAGTGCAGTTTGTCGAAATGAAGCCTCCGTTCGCTGGAGTATTCGCCGAAAAGGTCCCGCGCACCACATTAATCATCATAAAACTGATTTTCTAGTCTGGAAATAAACTATATTGTCTTTGTTGCTGAGACATGCAGTTTTGCTATGCTTGTTTAGTGGCGACTTCACTTTTTGCAAGATCCAAATGGTGTTTAATTTCAATTATGTGCGTGTAAAGAGGCGGTATTATGCGAAAAAATCTACTTTTGGGGGCTTTTTACCTTGTTTTAACGTTGTTCACTCATCAAAAACGTGCCTGAAGAGATTTTATATGTCATTTATGATCTTTGAGTAATCTAGCAATCTCTCGTACCCTGTTAGAACCCTCCTTATGTCTAGTAGTACGATTTTGTCCAATGAGTCCATCAACAAGCCCACATCTCCACCCATGCGGCAACATTTCCATAAATATGCAAAAGTATGTTACAAATTAACACAAACCTGTTGCGATGTGCAGTAGTTTCATTAGCGAAATGCATGTCGACTGTTGGGAAATCTGGGAATATACGTTATTTGTTAGCAGTTAATACCCCATAGAAATGTAATGCCCCCCTGTTATTTATCTCTTCATTTTATTTCCGTGAAGTTTGTATAAATATAATACATTGATATGCAGTGGTCCAGCTTCACAAGGCAATATATTCACACTGTTCTCCTGGGAGATGTGTGAAGGTGAGCCACATGTTAATGTAGCTGGATAGACAGGGCGAAAGTCGTCCATTGCAAGTCCATTTCCTTTGTGCTTTAAGTTCCCAGAGAAGCACATAACCCATTTGATTATTTTATCTGTTCATAAGCGCATCTGTAGTCTGCAAAAAATAAGATAAATATCACTTCTAATCCAAGAAATCCAAAAACCCGTCATGTTTTTGTATAGCGCTTTTCCACCTTCAAGGCAGTCAAAGCTCTTTACATCAAGAAACCGCTCACCGATTCATACACCAGTGAACGCAGACACTGAGGGCGACCGGGTGAAGTGTCTTGCCACAACAACAGCATTCATCTGTGGACTTGAACCGCCAATCTTCAGATCAGTGGACAAACAGACAAAAGCTCTACCGGTTGAGCTACTGTCGCCTTGTATTCATAATCCTCAAATCCATTCAATAGACGAGGTTAAGGTGACTTGAAGCTCGCGTTACCAGAGCAGCTTTTGTGAATCACTGCGAACTCGTTATAATTATTTGTCAACGCGATCATGGGGGTTATTGCAAATTGGGTAATCCTTGAAATTTCTGCGTGGAATTTGAAATAAGCAAACCGCAAGTCCATTTATAAGATCATTCATAACAATCAAAGAACCGGGGAATATTCCAGGAAAAACAATACCAATTTCTGGAGTAAAGCAGGTGGCGAAGCATCTACCAGAAAAGTGAGTCTTTGCAGTTTATTGACTTTTTGCTGCATTTCAGACACAGAAACCACATAATTTCCAATATAAAAGTGGAAGTTTCTAGCAAACCTAAAAGAAAAACTACACTAGGTCAATCTGTATTCTCTTTCAAAACTTTAACAGAATGGAACAAACCACCAACACAAGTAAAGTTATGCAAAAGTTTAGCAAGGGAAAAACTAAAATATGTACGAAAAGGTAGTAAACTGTATCTGATTACGTGCACACAAGGAGTAGAGTGGGAGGAGGATCGTCGTTGGGTTGATTAATCGATTGAAAGTTTTAGGTGTGGGTATTATATGGATTTCTATAGGACAACAGCATAAAGGAGGAGCGAGTGAGCTGAGGATTGAGTATTTTTTTGTTATTTAAATGTAAAACAGCAGTTTAAATGATTCACAAATGTATCTGTTTTTACATAAATCCATAGTTTTTCTGCATAAATAGTAGTAAAAGCCCAAGTTAAATCTGTCAAAAAAAGTTGTAGGAGTGAAGACGTTTTACAGCGAAACTATGGATCAGACCTGGACGACTGAGGGATTACACAGACATCTGCATAAATAGTAGTTTTTGCATGAACTCCCGTGCAGGTGTAGTCTTGTGAACACAATTTGGATTCAGATTTCTTCACCTTATTCAGGAAGTTACCACGGGCGCCGCCATTGCCATTCGAGTTGTATTATTTTGCATGGGGCTGCCGATCTTAACAGTGAAGATGTTCTATACGGACAGAGCTGTTTTAAAACCTTCCAGAGAATCTTTGCAGTGTTGACTTGTTGGTCACGTGAACATAGAACATTTTACACAAATCGACCTACTTTATATCAGATTTTAGCAGCAAAACTTTTCCCAAATTCCCCAGTGAAATGAATGGGATTCCCGCTTAACCGAAAGTGCCGCCACAAAGAAAGTGCAGTTTAGTTACATTTACAGCAAACATGGGCGGGACTGAATAAGGTCAATACAGATATCATTTTGAGAGATTTTGCCACGCCCCCTTCTTACTTTTTTACATGACCAATTGGATGAGCAGGACATGTCTTTAGTTGACCAAGAATTCCTTATAGTCGCCCTAATATTATATACACGATCAGTCAAAAGTTTGGACACATCTCATTCAATTTTTTTTTTCTCTTTGCGTTGACTGTTTTGTACATTTTAGATACACTCAGAAGACATCAGAAATACAAAGCAAGATGTATGGAATTATGTAGTACAGAAAAAAAAGTTAAACAACTCTAGAAATACTTGAGGATTTGATTTAAAAAAATGAAAAGAAAAACGTCTATCTGACCAGAACTGAAGAAGCAGCTTTTGTTATTGATGGTAAATTGTCATGGTTTTATATATTGCATGGCGGGTTAAGTGTCTTGCCCAAGGACACAACAACAGCATTCATCTGTGGGAGCTGGAATCGTGCTGCCAACCTGTGGGTCAGTGGATCTAGCTGCTCAACCAGTGATGTTGTCTGTGTAATCCCTCCGTCGTCCAGGTTTGATCCATGGTAAAAGCCAAACGTTAAATCTGTCAACTGGACACAAAGTCGTATGAGTGAAACCAACGTTGTTAATGTCGTGTCGTGGGATTCGAACCGCCAACCTTGGGATCAGTTGACGAACACTCTACCAACTGAGCCACAGTCGCTACCGGCTCATACCTGGACGACTGAGGGATTACGCAGACTTCAAAATGCGTTATCGTGACAGGTCTTCTAGTAGCCGTTGAGTGCCACTCCCAAGGCTCCCACAAACATTTGAACGCGCAATACTTCGTGATCTGTTTCCCGCTCGTATTTACTAAGCCCTTTCCTTATAATCTCCCGCAAGAGCAGACAGCACCATGTCAAACACGCCCATCTCCCGACAGCCGCCATGTTTGAGCCTTCCCTGACACTCTTCCCTTCCTCTCTTCACTCCCGGCTCCTCCAGAGTCCGCTTTAACAGAGCCATTTCCGACACAAAAGGACCACGTATTACGCAACGCTTAGCAACAGTGACATGCCCGCTAACTGACGACGAGAACCGCGGCTCTTAATATGTTCTCGGACATCCTCTGACAGCATGCATTAGCTTACAGTTCTTTCAACACAAGTGGAAAACGTTTCACTCTAATATGGAAATTATGTGTGCATTCTTTCTGTGTGCACATGTGTCAAGGCGGAGTGACATTTTGATGTGTGCTTTCCGCCTGTTGCAAATGAAAGTAATTTATAACGACGCTTATACAACTTCAAATGTATGTATACAATGTCGGGGAGATGGATGTGTTGAAAATATTACGTCAAAGTGTCTTAAAGGGCCCATATTCTTGCTATTTTTTGTTCTGTTATAAGGTTTCCTCATCACCAAACAGACCTGGAGTTGTGTTTTATTTCATTCACACACAAATCCCTGCATATTTAGGCTAAGGTCTTCTCTCAAATGGAAAACACTCTGTTCCACGTTGTGATGTCATGTGGTAATACAGGAAGTGCTCTGCTGTGTTTTTAAACTCCATACGCCTTCACTAGAATCATTTGGATGATTTCAGAGTTAAACTACCACTTCGTGACAGTTGGCCCTCAAAAGCCCATACATTTATATTGAAAATTTTATAATATATCAAGTTTTATTGGACACAGGGCTTGTGTGTTTGCAGCAGCCTAAATATCCCTCTAAAACAATTATATTTGTTTTATATCTAGTAAGTAACAGCAAAATATCTACTGCTGCTACATTTGTTTTTGAGTCAGGCAGAGGTGAGGGCAGCTATGTGTTTACACCGCTGCAAGGACTCTTTATAATGTAAATTTAAGCCCACTGTCACCAACTGGAACACATTAAAATTTCCTAGCAATTAAGAAAAAATGTCTAGAATTGAAAAAAATCTTGACCCCCTTTATATATTTGTGTTCTGTTCTTGTGACTGTGGTTCTTGTGACTGTGGTACTTGTGACGTTCTGGATGTTTTCAGTCTGATGTTGGTCAGATAAATACAAATACAACTGGTCAAGGTGATAAGAGTGTAGTCATAATGTTAAATGTAAATCACCAATAGCTGAACCAGGAAGCATCTGCTGTCGGGGGCCTCAGAGACAAATTCAGCTTAGGGCCCCCTGAAAGTTAGAGCATGACATCACAAGGTGGAACTCAAACTCAAAAAGCATTACTCAAACATGTGACATTGAAAAACACAACTCCAGGTCTGTTTTTGAGGAGGCAACAGCATTATAACATGTCTTAAAGCTCACAAGAGTCCATTTTGCGTAATATAGGACCTTTAATGTCAAGAGCCTCTGGCTTGTGGGCTGGATCACTCAAGATGACAAGGTCTTCACTCCTCCGCACTTCTCTTGTTAAAGTGCGTGTTCTTTGCTGTAATGGACAAAACACAATCCCTGAACTTATACCATTTCATAACTTGAAGAAAAGATGGATGTGTTTTTCTAATATTCTCTATTCTTCTATTAGCTACATTATACCTGCAACCAGGAAGAATCTATTTCTTTTGCACGGTTAGAAAAATCAGATTACTATAATAACGCAATAATAAGATGAGACTGCAGTGTGTTTATGAGAGAAATCCACAGAGATGTCTACACTATTCCCAACAGGGGGCACTATTTAGGGGTTACGCTATTTTTAGTGGTGTCCGAATGCCCAGTTGGTGAAAAAATGGTGCACTCAAAATCTACCAAAAGTATTGTCCAGCGCTGGTCATTAGAGCGGCCAATATAGACCACAATGCATTGCAAGGTTTGGAAAAACACCAGCAGATAGCAACAGGTATTTAACTGGACACAACATGACTGAATTAAGCTTCTATTGATGCTTGATTATGTTTAAAACACTCTTTAATAAACTGTTTTTGTATAAAGTTGCTAGCGTTAGCCGTTTAACTTAGCTCGAGCTTATAACAGAGCGATAATTTCCACATCTCAGACAAAAAGTTTAATAATCCAGTCCGTTTACGTGCGATCCAGCTCATTATTAGTCCATAAATACTCGTGTGCCAGTCCAATCTGATTATTTATGACAGAAATCAGGTTTGATCAGAGTTTAACCTTTTTTTGTCACCCAGAGTCACGTGACCCAGATGTAGCGACCTGAGGGCTAGCGTAGACATTCGGGCACAGCCATTTGAAGCTAACATTTTGAATTTCCAACATTTACTCTTTCATTTTTCGTCTTTGCCACATTCGTTTGTCCTTTGTCCCATGTTGTCCTTGTCAAAACCTGCTCAGGTGTGAACAGTCAGAAAGAAATCAGATTACTCACATCAGATGTAACTGTTTACATGGCATTTGGATAATCTGATAACTCCAGGAATCAGATTATGATCATATCTGTGTTGTGTGTGTGTGTGTAAACAGAGCCAGCCAATTACAGCCCGCTCCCTCTGTCTCTTAACCAATTACCTGCAGCGTCATTCAAACAGTATAAATGCACTCTCTCCTCCATCTCCACCCACCGCACCATCACACCATAAAAAAACACAACTCCATGGTGATGTTTGGACACTCCCTCTCGTTCAGTGTTTGTATTTCTTTATTTTTACTACTTTCTACATTTTATACATACAGAAAACATCAAATATATGAAGTAAGATATATGGAATTATGTAGTAAAGAAAAAAAAAATCCTCAACGTAAACACTAACCCTAAATATTTTGTAGAGTTATCTTTTTTCTTTACTACATAATTCCATACATCTTGCTTCATATATTCGATGTCTTCTGTGTGTATAACATGTAGAAAGTAGTAAAAATAAAGAATGCATTGAGAGGGTGTGTCCAAACTTTTGACCGGTAGTCTATATTTAAACAACACCAGACAAAAGTTATCTCATCCCACGTTTATTTATTTTATTTTATTTTTATTTCTTTATTTTTATTATTTATTTATTTTGTTAATTTATTTTTTACTACTTTCCACTTTTATATACACATAGAAGACATCAAATATATGAAGTAAGATAACTCGACAAAGCAAAGGGTGGCAACTTTGAGGATTCTGAATATAGCATATAATTATTTTTTATTTATTTAAAGAATTACTTTTTTATTTGTTACATAATTCCAAATACACTGCTTGGCCAAAAAAAAAGTCACCACCTTAAAAAAAAAAAGTCAGACACCGCCTTTATCTTTGATTATCTCACACATTCGCTGTTGCGTTGTTTTGATTTTCGCTTCAATGTCACGAAATTTATTTCCATCCAGTGTTCCATTAATTTTTCACCAAGATGTTGCATTGATGATGGTCGAGTCTGACGCTGCACAAAGCTTCTCCAGCTCATCCCAAAGATTCTCAATGGGGTTAAGGTCTGGACTCTGTGGTGGACGATCCATGTGTGAAAATGACGTCTCCTGCTCCTGATCCACTCTGTCACAATTTGAGCCCGATGAATCCTGGCATTGTCATCTTGGAATATGCCCGTGCCATCAGGGAAGAAAAATCCATTGATGGAATAACCTGGTCATTCAGTATATTCAGGTGTCAGCTGACCTCATTCTTTTGCTGAACCTAGACCGGACCAACTGCAGGAGGAGAGGACATATTTGCTTAGTTAAATCCGCGTGGGGACTTTTTTTTAGGCCGGGCAGTGTATGTTACTTCATATATTTGATTTCTTCTGTATATCAGATGCAGAAAGTAGTTAAAAACTATAGAAACTATAGAAGCACAAGGGCACAAGGGGCTAATCACCACATGTGTGCTGCTGTCACACTAACATGCTATGTGACAGTTTCACACAGCGTTTTACACTTTGAGAAGTTTTATAGAGTGATTTAAGTCGTTAAAGATCACTCTAACTTTTCTGGTGTCTCTGTAGAATAACGTATCAGTATGGTGTTATACATTATCTCTTTTCATGGAGACAACCAGGTGTGGACCAGACACGGGCCACAGCTTACAGGTCAGATCCTTGGAGAGGCGATATTCCTCACGGTAAGAAAGCATGTTTTAGACATATTGGTTTAGCAGCAAGAAGTATCTGTGATTGAATAGATCCGAGATAGATTCACATAATGAGGTTTATCTGGTATTCTGTTAATATATTTTTAAAGATCAGTTTTTCAGACCAAGGTTTAGTTTGTTTTCAGGACGAGGGGGGCTTTCTACTCTCACACACCTGGGATACCGTCCTGTAAAGCACTTTGTGTTACTTTTTTTTGTATGAAAAAGTGCTATATAAATAAAGTTTGATTTGATTTGATTTGAAAAAGTCGGCGGTGTCTTCCTGCCTCCACCAGTAGAAAAATAGCACCAAAACCTGTTTAACTCTATAGCGTCAGATGCTATCATCGCTGATAGACTCGCGGTTGCAGACTTTCCATTACCGTAACTCCGTAAATTCAAACGGCGTCTCAAGGCAGAGGCACGGGGCTCTTTAAATATGTTACATGTTTCATTACGGCCATGTGCTTACATTGTCCCTCGAAGATGACCAATCAGAGCGCAGGTGCCGCCGGGATTCTCCCAGTCAGTTATTTGCTGCATCAAATGAAAAAAAAGGATGGATATGTAAAATAGAGGTAGTTGTGTGGAAAAAAGGCGAAAGTACATGATGATACTTCCTTTAACATGATTTTTATGGCTAAAAAAGAAAAAAAGTCTAGGCGAGCTATAATGATCTGTAACGGGTGTCAAACACATTTTCCCTGAGGGCTACATCAGCAAAATGGTTTCCCTCAAAGGGCTAGATGCAATGTAAAATGAATACAACTACTTGCAACTTATTAATTAACAGTTTCTGAATTTATTACTTCCTCAAACTACAAATGTTACATGCACATTTCCATAGATGTAAAATATGGCTGTGTAACTGTGTATCTCCTGATAAGACAGTCATTCATTTTAATTTACGTTGTTGCAGGCCACATAAAATGATGTGACGGGCCACATTTTGCCCACGGGCCATAAGTTTGACACATGTGGTCTATAATGTGCTCAGTCCTTATGAACACATCACAGCAACATCACGTGGCCACTCTGAGGACGAGCACTAGCGAGCAGTTGAAACGGTGAAGTATGAAAACAAAGTAAACCTCGGTCTAGTCAAATAAAACATGGAACATTTCTCCACACTATTTTTGTCTATTGATAAGATGTTTCTTGATATGTTTTGACGACTTTCTCTCACTGAACCCTCGGAGGCGCCGGCTCACCGCCCGAAGGCCGTTATGGGCAGGTTGGTATCTGCTTATCCGTCACACAGTTTTATTGCATCACTCTGTCACAGCAATGGCGGGGAATTGGAGCCATGAGGGCCCCTCCTGACACTGACGCTCTTCGCTGACAGGGGCCACTTTATGCGCCCAAAACATTACCCCAAATGTTCATTTTTTGCACGACTTTATTTTTGGTTGCGGTATCGGAGAGCCCTAACAGCTGCTAATGTGTTCCCACCATGCCCGCTTCTATTTGTGTCATTTTAATAGGCGTTTTTCCAGTCCAGTCACCAGAATAAAGCGGTGCCAGTGCCAGGGAGATGTCCAATTAAACCTGGGTGATAAAACAATAACAATATCCACTGGCGCCCGAGCATCATCCGAGCATTAAAAACAAATACGAACAGACACAGGAGTAGACAAATAAAATGAAGCACACACAATTAGACACGTTGCTACAGCGGTAATAGAACAGGGAGGTGACACTTTGCAGACAGTTATGGACTCTTCTCTGTAAATGCAGTTTGTCATCGTGAAAGAAACGCGCTTGTTGAGTTTTATTAACCAGAGCGATGTCAGTTATGGCTTACTCCATCGCGGTTGTTGATTCAGAGCGGGCGGAAGATTTGAGGCGAGTCTGGTTTCAAATAATTCGGGTGTGCGGTTTTAAGTATGTAAGTAAATTTTTATATAGCGCTTTTCCACCTTCAAGGTTCACACACACACATTTATACACCAACACGGTGTACACAGACACTGGGGACAAGGGGGGTTAAGTGTCTTGCCCATTGACACGACAATAGTGTTTGTCTATGGGAGCTGGAATCAAACCGACAAGGATAAACACTCAATCAACTGAGCTACATGTAAGTTATAGCATGAGTAAACGTGTATTATATAGCGCTTTTCACAGATAAACATCACTTTGTGCTTTACAGACAGCGGTTACACAAAATTACAACACAATAAGTAAAATAAGGTAAAGATAAAATAAACGTCAGTCAACCAAAAGCTTGTGTTGTAAAGAAAAAAGTGACTGTTTTGACAAAGCAAAGAGTGGCACTTTGAGGATTGGAATATAAAATGTATCTTTAAAAATAAGTAGAGTTGTTTGCCTTTTTTTTATATTACATAATTCCATATACAGTGGTCTCTCGTTTATCTTGGGGGTTACGTTCTAAAAGTAACCCACAATAGGCAAAATCCACAAAGTATCAGCTTTACTTTTTACAATTATTCTATATGTTTTTGGCTGTAAAACCCCTCACCACACACTTTATACACTTTTCTCACACAGGCGTTAACATTTTGTCACATTTCTCTCCCGTTTAACCTCTCTCAAAGTTCAAAGTTCAAACCTTCGTAGGCGCCTTTGTCGGTGCAGAACGTTTCATCGACATTGTGGGTTTTGTCGGGGAGAAAACAAATTGCAAACGTACAGCACTTCAGAGTCACACTGCGATCCAACGTTTATGTAAATTTGTCTGAACACATTCTGTACTGGACAGGAGACACGGCACGGAGGAGACTGATGGACAATGGTCTACAGTCTCTTAGCATTTGGTGTCTTCTGTATATATAACATGTAGAAAGTTGTAAAAAAATTTAAATAAAAAAAACATTGAGAGGGTATATCCAAACTTTTGACAGGTCGTGTATATTAGGCCATGTTGTTATTGTGCCATCGTGAATAACCATAAAGTTGTAGCAATAATCATGAAACAATTCCTTTTTTTTTTTTTTTTTTTTTTTTTTTTTTTTTTTTGACAAATACAAGTATAAATATAATAAAAAGTATATACAGTTTGATTTCTTTTCTTTTTTTTTTTACTTCCAGAACTAAAATGTCATCCATCTTAATGCAAGTCCAGAGTTACATTGTCCAATCCTTTTTTTAAATAAACACATCCTACAGAACATCCACCTGAAATAACCCAGGAATCGTTGACTCCTTTAGTTATATTTCGTGTGTTTTGCTCTTGACTTCAGACGCTGGGTAGGAGAAGAGGAGAAGGAGGAGAAGGAGGAGAAGGAGGGGTCCTCTCCAGTCTCTCCAACACAGCAGCTCAGCGCATAGCACCGTGAACGCGCATGCAGGGAGCGCTGTGGAGACGTGCGCGCGCGTATCGGAAGGGGGGAACGAGGAGAAGAGAGGCAGCGCACAGACACACACGAGCTCAAGTGCAGGCAGCTCATCAGTCCAGTCGCCAGCGGAGCCCGAGACGACGGATGCGCGGGAGCCTTGGCGTTTTTACAGCTGCGTAAAACCGTTACCATTACCACTTGTACCATCTCCGGCCATGAAAACGGTCCTCCAACTCCTCCAGCTCCTCGGAGTGCTCGTCTGCAGCGGCCAAGGTACGAGTCCAGGGGCGCGGGAGAGTGCCATTGAACACCTCGGCTTTGGTTTGACTTTGTGGACAAGTTGTTGTAGCGGATCCGGGCTGTCGTTGGGTCAGTCTGTAGCGGTGGAGGACAGTAGCGCCAGTGTGTGCGTCTGTACGTCTCTCTCAGTGGTGTGTGTGTGTGTGTGTTTGGGAGAGCCAGAGAGGGGCGGATTGTTTAAACTGGATGTTGTTTTGTAGTTGGGGCACGTCTTGCGAGGGGCTACAATGCTTTCTTCTTCTGAAAAGCGGGGGATTATGTCCGTTCTGGCTACACTTCATCCACGTTTATCCCCAGATCCACTTGCTTCAACTGCTTGACAAACCCCTCCAGCGCAGTCTGTCTTGTGTCTTTTATGTTGACACGTTTCTAAAGATGTCCAAATCTTTTCACTGACGAGCCTTCTGAGTGCTGTACGTGTTGTTTGAAACCGGCTGCATCGCGTAAAGTTTGACATTTGAACGCGTTTTTGGCGAGAGCGCACGGAAGGACACTGGGCACGTTAATTAATGCACCTGACGTGGATGCCTGACCGGTGCGTGGCATTGTGGACATTGTAATCAACGTAGGTTTGAAAGAGACAGCTGCTCTCGAACCGCTCTGCTATGTAGCACTTCAATATTTTTGCTTTTACGCACGGTTTTGTTTGGATCCGACGTTTTTGCGAAGACGTTATCCACGGTCATTATGAGTTATTTTTTGATGTAGACTTGAAGGAGTTTGAGCACTGACCACAGACACTTGCTGGTACAACGGCAGGTGGGGGTAGAGCGCTGCAAAGTGGCGCCAAGAGTTAAGACATAGCCACGGGAAAGCTGCTCGTTATACGGAAGTCAGTACAGAGGCGCAGAGACCCGATCCGGTGGCGCGTTAAGAACTTGACTATTCCAGGCAGCAGCCCAGTTGGAGAGGCAGACACTGAGAGAGAGAGAGAGAGAGAGAGAGAGAGAGAGAGAGAGAGAGAGAGAGGTGTTAAAAATGTCGGTGAATCTTAATGGGGGACTCTCACTGTCACCACGAATGTATAATGTATGACAGGGGCTGGTGTGAACAGCCAAATGCGGTTTGAAGAGAGATGGAGATAGCAGATGTCGCTGGAGACTTGATGCTTTAATGCGGGTTAGTGTCGCTGAACTCGATGATGCCTATCCTGGTTTATGAATGGAATTTATTGTAATCCGGCTGTTTAAGTTTCATTAGACAACTCCAGGATTTGGAAGGGTTTGGACAGATGAGATTGTTGCGTAGCTTTAGCTTCAATACATCTCAATATCAACAGAATTGGGACATCAATGACAGATGTTCATTAAAGATACAGTATGTTAGTTTTTCGCTAAACAATTGACTAAAATAACCATTTGTAACTCCATAGAGAACGCTCCAAAGTATGGTTTTAACACTATTTGTAATCCTGGAAAGCTCACGAGTGAATTCAGTCAAGTCTCATGCAAGTTTTAATCATGTTTACTCACTCCTTGCATCGCCCGTTTTACAACTTCACCTTCGATCTATCCCCGCCTTTAAAACCAACCATGTGTTTTCATTCACTAAAGATTTAACACGCCGCAAACTCTTACACATAGCTATGTTTTGTCTCACATTTTTGCAATTTAAGCTCTCGAATCGCTTGTTTTACTGTATTACGTTCCAACTCTTGAGCGATTTTCATTCAGTAACTCAATATCTCCCGTTCAAAACTAAACCCATCGCCTAAATCCTTATTCTTTTCGCAACTTTGACAATTTCAGACAAGAATAACAACCGTAAGAGACAGTTTCAAAGTCACGTTTCACTGTTAACCAGGAGCTGTCCATTTCGCCTAGTGCTGAAACTTATTTTTCGTGAACAGCTGTAGCGAGCTCCAATTTAATAATGCATGAAAAACCCTCACTTTGCAAGCCGGGGTCGTAAGCCTAAACACGGATACTCATTTGTTCTACCTCTTCTGGGTTGCGGGGGTATTACATCACGCCACCCAAACCATCCCCATTCCAACCGTGCATTTTTGATAGCCATGCAAATACCCCTGTTAGAGTATCGTTTAATATGAAGCAACTGGTGATAGACGAGCGTATCTGGCAACGTTAAGTCTACATTTTTCACCCCGCTGGCTTTTAAAGAACAACATTTACTTTCCAAGTCCCCGGTCACCCCACGCTACGGAGGCTTATGCTTATTTTTTTCTTAGTACAATGAGTTATATGCTTGCACTGGCTCGCCCGGGACTCTGCGTTGCGATGTTAAGTGGCGTAATTAAGATATTTCAGTGCATCTCGAGGGGAAAATGTCACCGACTTAGGGTTTCAAAGATTTATGCCACTGTGCCAAAGTGTATCGCAGAGCACCCGGAGTTGAGGCATAAGCGTGTGCCGGAGCGCTATGCTAGCATCCTTCATTTACGCTCTCTGTGCTTTGGAGGGAACTTTGCATAGAAAGAAGGTTGGACGATTGTGATTGGCTGAGGTGTTTTCAATCAGTCGTGAGTTGCTGGAAGTAAGGTGTATTATTTGGTTACGGACAGGTGGAGTAGCAGTTTTTCATATTAGCAAGTGTTAGCGAGACAATCAGAGCGTTGCCAGATCTGCTTATTTTATCATCTGATGGATCAATAAAGTTGTTGAAGGAAGAAATGGTAGTAAACAGTTGTATAAGAGGTTTAAATACTAGTTTCTGTGGTCCAAATGAACAGGGAAATGCTTGTTTTGATAGAAATATGTTACACTTACAGATTTTAACTTGGTTTTGTAGCTTTTGATTGAACAATTAACCAAAAACTGATGACTTTTACTGCTAAGGAAATACTTTCTCCTGCCCTTGTCTAGTTCTACATCGATTTAACTAAAGCTGAGTTCTTCTCTCAAACAGAAAACACTCCGTTCCACCTTGTGATGTCATGTGGCAATACAGGAAGTGCTCCACTGTGTTTTTAAACTCCATACACACTACTCCATACACCTTACCTAGAATTATTTGGATAAGTTCAACCCTGGGATTGCAAATCTGTACTGAACAAAAGGTAAAAGTTAGCCGTTAACTTAAACTACCACTTCATGACATCACAAGGTGGAACAGGGCGTTTTGAGCTTTGGAGATGTAGACAAACTAATAATGTATGTTCCTAAGGATATAATAACATGGATTAAACCTCAAAGGAGTTCATTTTGTGTAATATAAGCCGTTTCAGGTGTCTTTCCATTTCTACGCTCTTCATTTATCTAGACTTGGACAGGCCCAAAGAAAGCAATAAAGGTGCACTACGTAACTTTTTCGACAGAGGGTCCACCACCTGCTTGTCTTGATTAAATTTGCATTGTTTTTCGCAATAAATACCTTGAAAATCACTAATCAAATCTGATCGAGTTTAGCCCGGGAGCGTCATTTACAGTACACATCTCCATGGACACGTTTACGTTTAATGCCATACTGTGGAACATTCCAGGCAAAGCAACAACACCTGTACGCCGGCAACCAAATAGTTTTCATCCCAGTTAATTAGACCTTTCCATTCCCCCATCAAATACGTGGCACTTTTACAGTCTGGATCTTTATTATGTTCCTTGAAAGTCCTCCAAGGTCTTAATCCAGCAATCACACCACGCAACAGTGGTCACACACTCTTATTAACGACACGCACGGCTGTTCACACAAAGCGGTGGCCTGTGTTTCGGTCCGGCGAGGTGAAATTGATTGCGTTATTTGATTAATAGAACGGGAGGGGGGGCTATACTCGCACACATGCAGCACCAATGTGTATATGAAAATGCAATAGCTCCCCCGAGGCCGCCGCATACGAGAAATCAATTTAAGGAACGACCGGAGTCAGCAGGCCCTCCGAATTGTACAAAGGGCAATCTCACTGTTATGGATATGCTATTTATTTGCCTGCGAGCTTTTGATTTCTCCAGCGTGCCCTTTAGCTCCCAATCTGCCAAGTTCAGACCTCGACATTAGATTTGTATAAGACGGGAATGGCTGTTATAGTCTGAGACACCTGGAGACGCCTAGCAATACCACTGCGGCGCATCTGTGTTGTCATAGAATAAAGTAATACCTAAACAAGGTTATTTTTAGGCCTATATTCTTTCAAATGCACCGGAAATGTGCAAAAGGCAGTAATAACGTGCGTTTGAAAAGTTCCATCTTGGGTTAGAGTATAAAACGTATTTTCAGAAAGCGAAATTATGGGAGGCAAGGATTTGATGTCCTTCGGGTCAGCTAGAGGGGTCCAATCTCCATCCATTTTCTTCCACTTCTGGGGTCAGGTCGCGGAGACTGTCAGACTTCCCTCACCCTGGACACTTCCTCCAGCTTTTCCAGTGAGACCCCAAGATGTTCCCAGGCCAGCCGAGAGATTTTGTCCCTCCAACGTGTCCTTAGTCCTTCCCAAGACCTCCTCCTGGTCCAGAACAACTCACCAAGGAGATGTCCAGGACGCACGATACCCGAGCCACCTCAGCTAGCTCCTGGCAGCGGCTCTAGTCCGAGCTCCTGCCGGGTGACTGCGCTCCTCACTCCATCTCTAAAGGAGAAAACATATTTTGTCTGTACAATATATAAACCACAAAATATTCCATTTGTTGTTTGTGAACTATGCAAAGTTGGCAGATAAATGTAAAACTAACTTGCAGTGTAATCTTTCAAAAAGGGACTAAAGTGATATGTCCACACACTGGCATTTCATTTTAAAGCTTAATCACTTTTTGTTTAATACTTCTAATATACTAATGGCTTCATCCAAGTCGTTCACTGGCTCTTTTAGCACATTTCTGGTTGTTTGCTGTAAAATCGTCCAAATGTTGTCTCCAAGATTTTCCAAAAACACAGATATTTAGTCCTGTCGCATTAATTACTGTATCGACTCATCATTCGATATATGAACACTCAGTTTATTTTGTGGCTCAGTTTTTTTTTGCAATAGTGTGGAGATTTGTGTTACTTTGGTTGGAATACAAAAGGATTTGAGCTGTAAAGTGTTAAATAACTCACTCTTGGTTAATTATTGGTTCATTCCATTATTTCGTGGCAGCTCAGGCCTTTTAATGATACGGCCTATTTAAAAAAGAGTGCTGGGATTATCTTGCTTTACTTTAATCTTAATCATCGGCATAAAGTTCCAATAGTATCATTCATTGTAGTGTTTCTCTGTAGCGTAGAGATATTAGTAGTTTTCGTTAAAATCGCCCATTTCAATTGTCATATTTTGGAGTACAGAGAAGATGTAGACGGCCTGGAAGTGCGAACATGAAGCAAGTTGGTGTGAAAGCAGAGGATGTTTGAAAAAGAACAGAAAGAACTAGAATAAGTATCCATATCTTCACAGAGATTACCCAACTTGCGGAACTAATAGTTTCACACTTATCTGACACTGCTTTGTTTTGCTAAGACACTTTTGGCCGTGTTTCCGTCTCGTCGTACCAAAATGGAGTGTAGGCATTTGGCATATGCAGCCTTGGCGTCGAAATAGCAGCGTGTTCAATAATACCCTTTGCCAACCCCTAGTCTATTTTCACTCAGCTTATCCATTATTATCATGGGAGTGACTAATGTTCTTCTGGGATTCACACAGCTAAAGAGATGTAGACAGCAGCATGCCCCCTCTGAGTTGGCTCTTTAAGGCCCTGTACCCGATTTATTCCCATGTATTTCTACAAAATTGGCCCTGCCTCGGTACAGATGTATTGCATAAGCTGCTCTGGAGGTCGAAATGAGTCAGCTGCGTTTAACTATAGCATTTTATTGTCCCCTGAGAGCCTGTTAGCATGCTAGTTGTTATATTTGTTTTTAGAAGGACATGTTTTAAATAGACTTATGTACTTTTTTATTGTTATTATTTAGTTTTTTCTGTATTTGAACTGGGCGGCCATGAAAAGGAGATTCTTGAGCCAATATTAAGCTATATTCTGATCTATGTTATAATGTTTTTCCTCAAACAGTTGTGGAATTTTGCTAAATGGATTGTTCTGAGCTTTAAGTCATGTTAGAATGTTGTTACATCATTAAAAAAAAAAAAAAACTGCATCCAAATGCTGCATATTTAGGCTGCGTTCTTCTCTCAAATGAAAATACTCTGTTCCACCTTGTGATGTAAGGGAAACGCTCCTAAGCTGGAAATGCTCCTAACTTAAACTACCACTTGATGACATCACAAGGTAGAACAGATCATTTTGAGCTTTGGAGATGTAGACCAATAATAAAGCGTTACTTGGACATGTGCGAATGAAACAAAACACAACTTTTATGAGGTAACAATGCTCTAACATGGCTTAAAGCTCAGAAGAATCAATTTTGCGCAATATAGGACCTTTTAAATCAAATAAAAATTATTTACAATATCATAGCAGTGAATAACCAGGATGTTCAGAATGTATAAGATAAGTGTGGAAAAACTTGAGACCACTGCAAACCATTTAAAATAAACTAGTTCTGTTTTTCACATTTCTAAAACCGTCCCATAAAAGGCCGAAGTTTGATTGACCGAAATGAGAAGCTTTTAAAACGTTGGAATATTTCATCGGGAGTGATTGCGATAGCGTCTAGTTAAATTGCATTGCCCGAGATCGAATCAAAACTCTACGGAGTCCAAACTGTGCCAAAATTAATAAAACGTAATTGAATCCTGTACGAGGTGGAATCAAATCAGGTCGGGAGTGATGCGATTGGACGGGGCGGCTGATGCACGGCGAGGCGGTCCGCAGTTTTAGTACCGGGCGGTTTGGCGTTGGCCTGAAATGACACCCGCTTCCTCTGGCACGTGCCCATGCTTGTCGTGCCAGTCTAAAGGCCAGACTAACTAGCGGTCTAATAGGAGAAGCCCGGCCTGCCAAGGTGACAACGGAATGACTGGACCCCCGGAGAAGAGGCAGATGGATGGACAAGCGATTGCTCATTTGCAGCGTAGATCCATACAAACTGCTGTAAATTGTGTCGCGTATAGGAATTAATTTGAAAGTTTTGCCTATGCATTTGACACGACCTACTTCCTCATGATTAAGAACCACCACCTTGAACCTAGCTGCTATTATTATGTTGTATGCAGTATGGCTTAATTGCACACGCATAGAAATGTACATCTTTTCTGCTCACAACATCCTTTTTCTTGTATTGAATCAGCTCCCTTATGTCACCAGTTGCATGTTATGTGATAGCTAAGCGTTACAGAAAGCCAGAGATGGATGAAAGTACAGAACAATACAGTAAAAGTCCAGATGAAGAGGTGAAAAGTAAAAGCATCACGTGAAATGATCTACTTAAGTAAACGCATTTAAGTAGTTTAAAAATGTACTTTAACAAATTAACAACACTTGAAATGTGAAATGCTTTTTACTCTTAAAGTGTTAAATGTAGTGATATTGATTTAAAACAGTAACAATATGAATCAGTGTCTAATTTTTGTTATGAATTTTGTGTGTTTATTTTAATTTGCTCAAAGCCGAAGCTTGAACTCGAAAACTTTAGTCAGGATGTTAACACGAACATGGTTAAAATCACTCCTCAAATCATATGAAAAATACTTTTTCTTTTCAGTCCAGTTCAAAAATGTAGTGGAGCAGAAAGTACAGATACTGCTCTCAAATGTAGGGAAATAAAAGTAAAAAGTATCCACTGTAACATGTACTTAAGTAAAGTACAGATATGTCAAAATTCTACTTAAGTACAGTACTTTACTATGGTTTCTGCGGTGGTAGAAGTAGTAAACATTAGTGGTAGCTGTTAGTCCACTTACTTTGATGTGAAAAGTCATCGGTTCAATTCCCCAACTCACACTTTATGCTTGTCTTTGGCTAAAAAACAGCAATGTACCTTTGTAAATACATGTTTTGTGATTAGGTGCTGGAAGATTTGCATTTTGTCCATGTTTTAAGGTAATGGGAGACACTGGAGCACCTAAAGGAGGCTCCCTAGACATAGAAAGAACATGCAAACATCAGGCCCTACCTGATCCAGGAATTGAACCGAGGACCTCCTTGGTGTGAGGCGATAGTGCAACAGGCAATCGACACCTAAAGTTAGATAGAATATAGAGCAACTACCCATGAACCATGACTGGAAAGAGAATATTTGAAATCAAGAGTCTGTTATTTGCTTTGTAGTGTGTATGGTAATTGCGTATCTTCTTCCAATGCGTTCGCCCGTTGCTAATGAGTCAAAGTTTCTACAGCAGTTAGCAAACACCCAACGGTATGGGACATATGGCTACGACGGACGGGAAATTGCCAGTGAAATCCGTAAAAAGGCCACACAACAGACGCGGTTGGAGAAATAATGAACGCTCCATATGAGTCATCATTAAAGACCGCTTCCTCTTGGCGCCGGCCCCGCGTTGCTGACAGTTAAAAGTACTCCTCTGCAGGTATGCGGGTACACCAGGCAAGATGGATGCCCACGGGATGACAGGGAGGGGTGGCGCGTGACAGATTAACGGACAGCTGAATGCGCTAATGTTGACTGGCTCTTCCACCATAATGAAGTGGAGGCTACGCTATTGACGGCCAAGGAACAATATTTCGCTACTTCGCTCAGGCTTGTGTCGACCTGGCAAGAGTTAAATCTAGCTCGGAGGCAGCAGCCCAGTGTGTCTGCGCTCCATCACCGTGATTGAGAGGGAAGCTAATGCTAATTGTAGCGGTGTTGGCTAGGTAGGTAATGAGCTGCAGGCTAGTGGATGAAACAACATCACCGGAGGAGTAAGACAGGTGGATTTAATCTAAAATTCACAATGTTTAAAATGAAAAAAAAAGTCCAAAAATGTATTTCATATCAATTACTACACTACGCTACGCTACTTTAGCATTGTTCACTTTAAAAATCTTAAAATGTCTGCAATAAATTTACTATTTTGTTCTCTCTGCTCCTTTAGCTAGCTGTTTTGTAATTAGAAATGCCTCGTTGTATTCAGGGAAGTCTTGTGTGATGTCATGTAGCACTTGCACACAGCCTCCAGTGGCAAAAACTGTGGCAAAACTGACCAGAAAGTTAAATATTTACCTAGTTTGCAGTAAAATTACCAAAAATCGCTAGAAACCATGCACTGTACTATTAAATCATCATATACAGAGTTCAGTTGCGCAAAAAAAGTTGTTAGTTTCCCTTTAAACTCCCAGGAACTAAAAGTGCAGGTGTAGGCTAGTATCAGGAAAAAAACTTTAAAAATACTTTACTACTATATTTTAGTAATATACTTTTCTGTACAGTTTCTGAATAGAACCACACAGTTTGTTCTATTTTGGATAATAGTACAGTCCTCTTTATTAGTGAGGTCTAGTTTTAAAATTATTCTCGTCTTAAATCTATTTCAAGCCGCAATTTACACTTTTTTTCATCGGTGTGAAGAGACGTCCCGGGGAGTGTTGGTGGTGATAGAAACTAACTAGAGAGTGCCATTTTAGGACTTGCTTTTTGTACAAATCTTATTTTTGAAGCCATAGTAGTATTAGGCTAGCAGTTGTACAAATTTTGAGCTGAGTTCCATATTTGAAATTCCGACCACGAGTATCATAGCAACCAAAGAGCCAATCCGGAGTGAGGTTGTTGAAGGTGACGCCTCTTTCTGTCCACATCGCTGGTTTTGCAGGGAGCGGACTCTTGGCAATGCCGTCAATCAAATCTGATGCTAACGCTAGTGGGAGCAACCTCAGGAAATCTCGACGCGCCTGATTTGTCTGTTATTAATGTTCATATTTTGATTTACAGGCAAAAAGACGACATAAAAACACCGGGATCATGTAGAGCGGGTTATTACGAACAATTTAAGACCAAAATGATGAGCTTAACTGCAGTAGTTACAGAGAGAGGGGCGATGTTTTTTCAATAGAAAGTGAATTGGCGCCAATGGAACCATATTAGCTATGCCCATTTGTATATAGTCTATGCAGTAGTAGTAGCAGAAAAT